>NC_048573.1:68708008-68795508 GCF_013265735.2 Oncorhynchus mykiss
ATTTTGTCAGCCGGTTCTTGTCATGGAAATAACTGCTGGTCTCACGGTAATTGACCGTTAATCATAGTTTTTTTTTCTGAATGCTTAAACACTAACAGTGATTCTCGAAGCACTATCTCTGAAACCATTAACACTTGTAGCCAATGCAATTACCAAGTGTGCCAAACTGAATGCATGTTCTCTGCTTTACACTGAGTTTGTAATTTTATAACAGACTTTTTGCAAAACTGTAAAACATAACACACTGCTGTACACTCAGTTTGCAATTTAATAACACACTTCTAGCAAAACTGTAAACATTGGTCTCTACATTGCTACATTATTTTGCCAATTGCCTTTCCACATTGACACATGAAAACACTTTTAGATAACGAGTTAACTTACAAATCAGAGCTTAAGCACTATAAATAGGCCACAGGTAAACATTTGGATTGGACAACGATGGAGGCCAATATTGGACGGAGAGTAAGAGGGGTGAGAACTAGAGGAGGACGAGGAGGAGGAAGAAGAGGACGAGGAGGTGAAGAAGTAAGAGGAGGAGGAGGAGAGGGAAGAGGTGAAGTAAGACAGGGAGAAGAAGAGGAGGGGAAGAGGAAGGGGAGTCAGGTACGCAATAACTGATGAAATAGAGCGACTGTGGTTGACCATGTTGTCAACCATGGGATGAGCATGAGGGAGGCTGGGCAACAGGTTCAACCAAATCTGAGCCGCTATACTGTTGCAGGTATCATCCGGATATTTTGAAATGAGAACCGGTAAGTAACTGTAAGTGCTGTAGTCTTATGTGTTCATAATAATATGTGTTTATAATGTGTTCATATGTTCATAATGTGAAGGATCTATCACTAAAACCATTCAAATGTTTTTACAGAACTGCAAGAAAACCAGTATCTGGTGGAAGAGGTCAACTGTTCACCCCAGAGCAGGAGACCCACATTGTAAATATAGCCACTGCAAATAACTGCATCAGAATCAGAGAACTGCAGGACCACAATGGTAGATAACACCATAATCCTAAACATCAACAGAGTGAGTCTCTGCACCGTCTCGTCTACTGAAACGCAATATAATTAGGATGAAGCAGTTGTACAGAGTCCCTTTCGAAAGAAACTCAGACCGTGTAAAACAACTGAGATATGAACATGTGCAGGTAAGCTATACTATCCTATCATTGGTACTGGATCTGGAAGTGTATGGTACTACATCATATTGACTGTTCCCTGTCTTTTCGTACTGTGCTACATTGTTTCGTCTTGTCTCTTTCAGAGAGTCATGGAGCTAGAAGCAGATGCTACCGTCTCTTACGACCGTTAAGACCTTCTGGACATCAGAACTGGGATTATTCACCTCAAATTGAACGAGGAGTTCTTCTTCAATGAGTCGGACGTGAGGGAAATACTACAGACACCCGAACAGGCCCAGATCCCTGTGATTCGCTGGAGAAGGAAACTGAGATTTTGAGGCAAAAGATCAGGGTGCCTTGCGAGGATCAGGCAACGAGTTGCTAATCTACCCTTGCCTTCCGTTCTGCTAGCTAACGTTCAATCGCTGGAAAATAAATGTGAGGAACTGAAAGAATATACAGTTTTTCTGTTCTTTTTTTTCTAGAACAAATGTTTTTGTTTTCTTCTACTGCGCTTTTGTTGTTTGAGTGTTAGAACATTTTGAGATTTTTTTTGTATTGATAGTGTGTTATGTTGGGAATACACATCCATACTTTACACATTTGGATACCTGTGTGTATGTGTGTTTACTACATGTATGACAACATTTTATTGCAAACTGCTATGCTCTGCACACAGAAAAAGTTAAAGCCACAAGTGTTTTTCCTTTATACTATCAGTGCATAGTTGGTGCTTCGTGTGCTTATTCAAATGATGGTTTGTGTGTAGTGTATTGACGCAAAAACATTTTTTTTTAAAGAGTTTTGCAAGAATTGTTTGCTTTTGTAAGAGATGTATAATGTTTTGCTGGTTTGGTGTAAGGTTTTGTGATTAGTGTGTAGAGTTTTAAAGATAATGCCCAAGCAATCAGAAAAAACTGTAGCATAAACATATTTAGCATCTCCTGGCTTCCATGCATAGCATAAAAGCCACTGATGCAGACCTTTGGAACATCTACATTTAAAAAAAAAAAAATCTAATAAATCCATGTAATATAGCCGACACCAGCACAATAAATCCATTATTTATTTTAGACAGGTCTAACGAAACATGATATGAAAAATATATATATTTCAGAAGAACAGAATAGCATACTGAGTTGTCCTTATGTTAGGTCCTGATCTGGCTATGCCACATGGCTGTGTGCTACACTAGTTCTAGTTAATTAGTTAATATAACTAGTTCATTCAGCACAACATATTTTCTTAGAATTCTGTGAAATTATTTTATACAAATACAATTGAACACAGCTGAATAAAATAGAAAGGATATTTTCTTCAAAAAGATGATGGGAGCTGCACATGCAGCTATTCCGTGTTGAGCGGTTAAAAAAGAAATAGGTCCTCCTATTTACTTCATTTAGAGTTATTTATGCTACTTTAGTTGTGATACAAATGTTGGGCTATAGGTTTTGATTGTTAATACAAAAGTTGCATGAAAGGCATGAGATCTGCAGTGTTTTTTGCACAGGCTGTACACACTTCATCAGTCTCTCATTCACAATTTGACAATTTACCCATTATTTTACCACATAAGTTGACTGAGAACACATTCTCATTTTACAGCAATGACCTGGGGAATAGTTACAGGGGAGAGGGGGATGAATGAGCCAATTGTAAACTGTGGATTATTAGGTGACCATGATGGTTTGAGGGACAGATTGGGAAATTAGCCAGGACACTGGGGTTAACACCACTACTACCGTTTAACATCCCATCTGAAAGGCAGCACCCTATACAGATCACTGCCCTGGGGCATTGGGATTGTTTTTTTGACCTAAGGAAAGAGTGCCTCCTACTGGCCCCCCAACACCACTTCCAGCAGCATATGGTCTCCCATCCAGGGACTGACCAGGACCAACCCTGCTTAGCTTCAGAAGCAAGCCAGCAGTGGTATGCAGGGTGGTATGCTGCTGGCCTTTCCCAGCAGCATCCTCCATAATGCCCCCTAAAAAAATCCATGCCTTTTGTGGCCAGTGGCCGTTGTTCCCTTGAGCTGAATATAATATTCATAATAACTTCTCCCGTCTGCGTGCTCCAAAGCACCTCTTAGTCACATGGCTCTCTCTGATATTTCAATTCTTATTAGCTAATGCCTGTTACGTGATCGGGCCCTTCTCACATCTCAGCTTTGAAGTATGCTACAAGAGAGGACAGACACATCGGGGAACCAATTGTGTGCATCCTTGTTATCGAATTCCAAGGTGCATATTGAAGGTGTTGGAAGAACTGTCCACATTTACTTTTCAGTCAGAAAACAAGATGAAAGGCCTAATGGACAGCAAAAGCACTCGCCTATGTCAATCTACTATCCCCTAAGTACTAAAGTTAACCTATCATTATCTAAACATATTCTAAACATAATCTGGGACAGTTGTGGGATGCAATAGATCCACAAATTAATACATCCCCCAAAAAATGTAAAGCAATGAGGCTGATGCAACAGATCAGAACATTTAGCTTAAAATGATGATAAACCATTAGGCTATTTCTTCACATTATAAGCGCAGCAATGCACACATTGCTATAGGCTATAAGCGCGAATGCAGTGGTGGAAAAAGTACCCAACTGTCATACTTACTTACTTACTTTTAATTTACGTAAAAGTAAAGATACCTTAATTGAAAATGACTCAAGTAAAAGTCACCGAGTAAAATTTTACTTGAGTTAAAAGTCTGAAAGTATTTGGTTTAAAATATACTTAAGTATTAAAAGTAAAAGTATAAATCATGTCAAATTCCTTATATTATGCAGATGCCACCATTATTATTATTTTTTTTATTTACGGAAAGCCAGGTGCACACTCCAACACTCAGACATCATTTACAAACAAAGCATTTGTGTTTAGTGAATCCACCAGATCGAATGCATTAGGGATGACCAGGGATGTTCTCTGTTTAGTGAGTCCACCAGATCAGAGGCATTAGGGATGACCAGGGATGTTCTCTGTTTAGTGAGTCCTCCAGATCAGAGGCAGTAGGGATGACCAGGGATGTTCTCTGTTTAGTGAGTCCACCAGATCAGAGGCATTAGGGATGACCAGGGATGTTCTCTGTTTAGTGAGTCCTCCAGATCAGAGGCATTAGGGATGGCCAGGGATGTTCTCTGTTTAGTGAGTCCACCAGATCAGAGGCATTAGGGATGACCAGGGATGTTCTCTGTTTAGTGAGTCCTCCAGATCAGAGGCATTAGGGATGACCAGGGATGTTCTCTGTTTAGTGAGTCCACCAGATCAGAGGCATTAGGGATGACCAGGGATGTTCTCTGTTTAATGAGTCCACCAGATCAGAGGCATTAGGGATGACCAGGGATGTTCTCTGTTTAGTGAGTCCACCAGATCAGAGGCATTAGGGATGACCAGGGATGTTCTCTGTTTAGTGAGTCCACCAGATCAGAGGCATTAGGGATGACCAGGGATGTTCTCTGTTTAGTGAGTCCACCAGATCAGAGACAGTAGGGTTGACCAGGGATGTTCTCTGTTTAGTGAGTCCACCAGATCAGAGGCATTAGGGTTGACCAGGGATGTTTTCTGTTTAGTGAGTCCACCAGATCAGAGACAGTAGGGTTGACCAGGGATGTTCTCTGTTTAGTAAGTCCTTCAGATCAGAGGCATTAGGGTTGACCAGGGATGTTCTCTGTTTATTGAGTCCACCAGATCAGAGGCATTAGGGATGACCAGGGATGTTCTCAGTTTAGTGAGTTCACCAGATCAGAGACAGTAGGGTTGACCAGGGATGTTCTCTGTTTAGTAAGTCCTTCAGATCAGAGGCATTAGGGTTGACCAGGGATGTTCTCTGTTTAGTGAGTCCACCAGATCAGAGACAGTAGGGTTGACCAGGGATGTTCTCTGTTTAGTAAGTCCTTCAGATCAGAGGCATTAGGGTTGACCAGGGATGTTTTCTGTTTAGTGAGTCCACCAGATCAGAGACAGTAGGGTTGACCAGGGATGTTCTCTGTTTAGTAAGTCCTTCAGATCAGAGGCATTAGGGATGACCAGGGATGTTCGGTTGAATTTGACTATTTCCCTGTCCGGCTAAGCATTTAAAATGTAACAAGTACTTTTGGGTGTCAAGGAAAATGTATGAAGTAAAAAGTACAATCTTTTCTTAAGGAATGTAGCGAAGTAAAAGTAGTCAAAAATATAAATAGTAAAGTAATGTTCAGATGCCCCCAAAAATGACTTAAGTAGTACTTTAAAGTATTTTTTACTTAAGTACTTTACACCACTGCACGATTCTTCCAAGATGCAATCAATTAACAGGAAAACACCATTCTCAAAAGTAAACACAAATGTGATTGTGCATGTAATGCTTTATTAAAGTTGCGAAATCTAATACAGTAGGCCTAGCCTATAGAAAGCTGATGGCGTCCTTCTCTTTTTAATAGAAACCATCAAAACTCACGCATTTTCTCACGCAATTGCACAGAAATTCTGCGCAGCATTAGCTCATGTGCTCTCATGAAGTGTTTGATTTGATTTTCAGTTACATTTGCATTGATGTCAGAGTGATTAGAGTGGCAATACAGTGCTGAGTACCAGGCAGTTAGCAAGTTTGGTAGGTTACTAATGACCATCAGCAGCATCAGAGCTTGGAGAAGCCTAGGTACTGTGACTAAACGGTCATGACTCAACGGTCATGACTGCCGGTGTGGTGGTAATACGGTCACCGTATCAGCCCTAGCCACCGCTGAATCTCTGAATAACGATCCAAATCACCAAACTGTGTCGTGACCCAGTCCGAATGCTTAATTAATGAGGATGCTCAGACTGCTGACTGAGATGAATTAGTTTAGTTAGCAGACTCTTTCTGAGCCACAATCCCTCCTCGCCAGGACTCTCAGAGCTAATTCACACAGATCTTTACTGGCAATTCATAAGCATTTTTCCTGAATAGAACAGCCTTCTGGGATTGCTTTTCCCTTGATGTACTCAAATAACGTTTTGATGAGGGACCATTTGGTTAACATAATGAGTATTTACAGAAAAAGTGCATACAGAACTTAACAGGAATACAATATCTGTGCAGGTTGGAAAGCTAGTAAATGTTTCAATTTGGATGAAAATATAACTATATTAGCTATGAGCTATATATATATATATATATTTAAAAAACTGAATACATTCAATGAATGACAGAATAACTTAGATCTTCTGAACCTCCAAATTCCCAGTTGTTACTGTAAATTCTTCAAAGTGTGGCTGACTACTGTAATGCCATACAATAGCTATGAATGATAGGGCCAACATGTAATTCCTCTTGGTGAGGGGATAGCCTCTTGAGCCCAGGGATCTCTGCTGGGGCCTTTGAGGCAGAAGACAGGCTGAGTGCTCCGACTAGTTCTCACAGTTATTAAGCCAGCTAGCTACCCTTCACCCCCCCCCCCCCCTACCCTTCACCCTCATACCACCAACCCCCTACCTCCTACACACCAATTCCTCAGTCCTATGAGAAGCAGGGTTGATTCTGTTCTGGGCTTGGGCTCTCTGAGTTCTCCTCTCTGAATTTAAATTAACATATTCCCTCTGTTCACAGGATCACAGGATCCAAAACAAATTATTCGATCCACTTTTCATGATAAAGTTGGAGAAATTCTACTAATAGAAATTCTTCTAATGTCCCAAATCAAAACAACAATGCTGCATATTTGCGTAATGTGCCTATAGCCTCTCCATTCATGCATAAGCTGAGTTGTTGGATTCAATTAGTGAGCTGAGACATCTGACATTGGACCCCGAGAGCCATATTGATTGGTTCAGGGTAACCAGGGTCAAACTGTGCACCCTGGAAAATAAAAAGACACAAGGAGAGAGGAGGAGAGAAGAGGGGCCGAGGGAGACGTGGCCTTTGGACATGCCACTCTAAGTGAAGGTGAAAAACAGAACCTATTTTTGTTGTGACAAAGGAATATTGGAAAACTCTCAGTGAGTGTGTGAGTTGTGTGGGTTGTTAACTGGATTCCTCCTGACATTCATGATTTCTTGTAAATGATTTGTTATTCTTATTTGTGTACTTGTTTGACATTTTTACTGCACTGTTAGGAGCTAGTAACAAAAGCATTTAGCTGCACCCGCTATATCATCTGCTAAACTGTGTAGGCAACCATAAACTTTGATTTGATCTTGAGTGAGTGTGTGCACGTGAATGCGTGTGTGTGATTGCACGTGTATTGAAAAGGACTGAAAGGGAAGAGAGAAATGTGGAGGGGGTGAGAAGGGCGTGGGGGATTTACCAGCAGCTGGACAAACAGACCTGAGGCACGTCTCAGAACAGGAGAGAGAGGCCACTGAATGCCCTGAAGTGACCAATTAAAAACACAGCCACCGTGGGGGCTGCTCTCCTTCTCAAATTGCCATTACACACGCTGAGCTGAAAGCGAGATATTAAAACAATATGCTGCTTGTAGGGAGCGCAACACGGGGAGGCTCATCTGTTTAAACACTGAGAGAACACTCCTCCTGGTTAGCAGACTGTTGCCACAATGGATGGATTGTATGGCGCTACTGTGTGGTCACAATGCATGATGGGGCTACAGCATCGGCATGTACAGTACATGTACTACAGCAAATCAGATTTTATCTTGGCTTCTGGCAACATATCCTCTTGCTTGAGGTGGGATTCCATGTCGCCAGCTAATGCTCATCCAAGACTCCACTTTTGCCATATTTGCAAATGTCTGACATCTCTGAAATGTCATCCAATGTCTAGAAAGGCAACAAGCTGTGTGAAAGTTCAAAGTTACATTTATGACAATGAGTGAAATTAATGCTGTATCAAAAGTGATATGGAAACATTTACCAGCTTAAATTGGCTCTTATTTGGTCAGCAACAATGGCCACCCAACCAACCCTCCCTCCCCAGGTAATCTCTAGCATGTCACGTCCTTCTGTGTAATGTTTAACAAGGACATCTGCTGCTTGGTACAGTGTGTTCCTCTTTTTCCACATCAGTCTCCTCCACTGTGGCAGAATGAAACAGAGCCATGTGCTGAGCTACTTTCTGATTAGCCAAGTATAAAGCTGCTGCTTTCAAGGAGCGGGACACAAATCCGGACGCTTATATAATAAATCCCGCTACGCCCTCTGACGAACCAACAAACAGGCAAAGTGTCAATACGGGACTAAGATAGAATCCTACTACACTGGCTCTGACGCTCGTCAGATGTGGTAGGGCTTGTAAACTATCACGGATTACAAAGGGAAACCCAGACACAAGCAGCCCAGTGATGCAAACCTACCAGATGAGCTACAGTGGGGCAAAAAAGTATTTAGTCAGCCACCAATTGTGCAAGTTCTCCCACTTAAAAAGATGAGAGGCCTGTAATTTTCATCATAGGTACACTTCAAACTCTCCGTAGCCAATGTGAGTAGAACCTTTAAACAGTTCAACATTCACAGGGCCGTAGTGCCATTACCAGGATGTGTACTCAGAGCATGCCCATACCAGCTGGCAAGTGTCTTCACTGACATTTTCAACCTCCCCTGACCCAGTTTGTAATACCCATATGTTTCAAGAAGACCACCATTGTCCCCATGCCCAAGAACACCAAGGTAACCTGTCTAAATGACTATCACTCACAGCTGTAGCCATGAAATGCTTTGAAAGGCTGGTCATGGCTCACATCAACACCATCATCCAAGACACCCTGGACCCACTCCAATTCGCATATCGCCCCAACAGATCCACAGATGACGTAATCTCTAGTGCAGTGCCAGGGCAACAACCTCTCCCGCAACGTGAGCAAGACAAAGGAGATGATCGTGGACTACAGGAAAAGGAGGGCCGAAAACACGCCCATTCACATCGACGGGGCTGCAGTGGAGCGGGTCGAAACTTTCAAGTTCCTTGGTGTCCACATCATCAACAAACTATCATGGTCCAAACACACCAAGAAAGTTGTGAAGAGGGCACGACAACGCCATTTCCCCCTCAGGAGACTTGGTATTGGTCCCCTGATCCTCAAAAAGTTCTCCAGCTGCACCATCGAGAGCATCCTGACCGGTTGCATCACCGCCTAGTATGGCAACTGCTCGGCATCGGTAAGGCGCTACAGAGGGTAGTGCTTATAATGGGCTATTATAATACTGAACACGGTGTCCAGGTCAGGATAACCAAAACATGTCTTTATTAAAGACTATAAGAAAATGTTGGTACTGATTTATTTTTGATCCAAAGCCATGAATGACTGAGTCACACAGCTTTATGTAGGTGCCGGCTATATGACTGAGTCACACAGCTTTATGTAGGTGCCGGCTATATGACTGAGTCACACAGCTTTATGTAGGTGCCGGCTATATGACTGAGTCACACAGCTTTATGTAGGTGCCGGCTATATGACTGAGTCACACAGCTTTATGTAGGTGCCGGCTATATGACTGAGTCACACAGCTTTATGTAGGTGCCGGCTATATGACTGAGTCACACAGCTTTATGTAGGTGCCGGCTATATGACTGAGTCACACAGCTTTATGTAGGTGCCGGCTATATGACTGTGTCACACAGCTTTATGTAGGTGCCGGCTATATGACTGTGTCACACAGCTTTATGTAGGTGCCGGCTATATGACTGTGTCACACAGCTTTATGTAGGTGCCGGCTATATGACTGTGCCATCAACTTGATAATATAGAACGATATTTTGGAGGTTATTTCGTAAAAATAAAATAAAAACTAAAGTGAGCAATTGTAATCTGAATGAAGGCCAAAATAATATTTCTAAAGGCTAAAACATTTATTTCTGTTTTTAGAGGGAGAGAAACGCTGGGCCAAATGTGCGCCGCCCTATGAGACTCCCATAATAGTAATAATACTTTGTGTTGTATTATTTGTTTAGTCATTTCTGGTGGATTAAACTGAAATTAAAACCAATCACGGCCGTTTGTGATACAGCCAACCTAAGAAAAACATTTGACGATAGAATTCTCCCCCTACCCTCCTTCTTGGCAAGTCTATTGTCCAGCTAACTGCTAATAGCCATAAGTGTACAACGTGACCGTGTGTGTTTGAAAGAGTATTTTCCAGTAAGCAACATTTTTTTTCCTTTCATTAGACAACTTTGTTCCAATATTTCTGTAATTCAGTGATATTTATTCCCATTGTAATTCGTTATGGATCCATAACTAAATAAACATCGGCATTTTGAAAGAGTATTTTGTCATTATTTTATTAACGAAAACAAAGATGCTGATGAATAAATACCGTACTGTACAGTATATGCTTTTACATTTGGATAATAAAGCATTGAAAGCATTTTGAAGATACAAGCCACCTGCATTTGTTTATTAGCCTATAGTAGAACAACATAGCGATCCGGACGGCCCTTGCTGTGCCCGGTGAGCAGTTGGTCAAGTTCTGTTGTCAGAAGAGGAATGGAAATGTCAGGGTGAACCGACAACCTGATGAACCCGTCAGTTATGTTGACTCTGCCTGTCGGAGGTGAAGTTCCAGAGCTCACAGGTGTGCCTGGCATGGATTGTGACTCCATCTCGTTCTTCGCCCTCTTCAACGTGTCATTCTTCGCCTGACTCTCCGCCAATGCGGCCTGGCTCTGGACCAATGCATCAGCTGTCGCCCGTATCTCTGCACTCTTTCTGCTGGTCTGCCTTCAATGACTCGATCTCAGTCTTCAAAGTTTGAATCTGATCTATGTGCTCCTTCATCAGATGAGCAGAATGGTACCACCCTGAGCCCCCATCGATTACATTATCGCCTATGATAGAAACGGTAGATCAATGAATTAAAAGTCACTCCAGCACACAAATGCTGTGTACAGATTTTAAGAATCTAGAAAAACTATCCGCTTTCTTGGCAACCATGCGTTTTTTCATTGCGGCCTGTTGACCAGCCCTTTGTCCACTGATCTCCTCCTTTAATTATCAATTTATTACAAAGTATGCCTAAACATTGATAGGATATATACATTTGTTTTTAAAGAAAATGCACTGAAACCAAAATACCTTTAGTTTTGGTGATCCTCTCAGCTCTGGCTCATTTTCAAGTCCTCTCATGGTTATGGTCCTAACCCTGGAACGGGTAGCAGCATAGAAAGAAGCTGGCTTCATGAAAACAATGTCCATTTCGTCTGTTCTCTTTGGTCACAATGTCATTTTCTTTAGATAATTAGCTAGTTTTTGATTGGTAATTGTGTTGAGGGTGGAGTTTGGGGCGGGGGTGAGGAGTACTGGAAAGGTGTGAATTTTTACTATGATTAAATGTCAGGAATTGTGAAAAACTGAGTTTAAATGTATTTGTAAACTTCTGACTTCAACTGTATATATGAACGTAATATGTTTTTCAAGAAAAGCCTGTGTTTATTTTTTTTACCTGTAGCCTAATCTGTCTGTCTGTTATCGTCAATCTATTGCTTTCTAACATCTGATCGGCAATTCCAATAGAGCTTTGATAACTTCCAATTTAAATGTCTAAACATGGCCATTAATAATCGCACAATAACACAAGGCTACAACAACAACACAGGCTATTTATTCAATCTGTTTGCCAGCTCCAGGTAGGCTACACATTGATTTACAATGACTCCAATGATATAGTTCTTTCAACATATTTATTGTATCAAATGGTAGCCTACTGTAGCCTACAATGACATATAAATTAACAGGCTACTTGATGTTCAACAGATGCAAATGTATCCTATCATTCTCCACATTTAATGTCAGATTAATTTCCCCCATAACAGAGAGGGAGAACCATAAATTCCATTTCAAATTTCTACTCGCGCAGCCCCCAAGAACACTTAGCTTGATACCGTTTTCCATAAGCAAAGTCGACATTAGAGTAGAATGGAGTTTAAAACACCACCGAGCAAATGTATCTAATGCTCTCTTGTGCGCCTAGTCTTTTCCCTGTGTTTTTTCGCCATTATTTCCTGATGCGCATCAGTTTTAGCATGTTAATGTTTTATGGAAAAAGGGTTTGAAAAAACTGGTGTCACCATAATGACAATCTAAATAGCCTACCTAAATAGCCTACCTACAACTCTCACTCACGTGACTCAGCCAATAGTGGACAAAGCTGCCTGCTGCAGTGTTCTCAACACACACTCCCCTCCGACCCATCTTCCGGCCCACCCTCCGGCCCACCCTCCGGCCCACCCTCCGGCCCATCCCCCGGCCCACCCTCCGGCCCATCCCCCAGCCCACCCTCCGACCCATCCTCCGGCCCACCCCCCGGCCCATCCCACCACTCACTCAGCAACAGCCTCCCTGCCTGAGAGTCAGCAGCAACAGGTCACAGTGCATTCAGAAAGTTTTCAGACCAATTGACTTTTTCCACGTGTTTTTACGTTACAGCCTTAATCTAAAATTGATGAAATTGTTTTTTTTGTCATCTACACACAATAGCCCATAATGACAAAGCAAAAACTGTTTAGTCAAGCACCTTCGGCAACGATTACAGCATCGAGTCTTCTTGTGCATGAAGTTACAAGCTTGGGAAACCTTTATTTGGGGAGTCTCTCCCATTCTTCGTTGCAGATCCTCTCAAGCTCTGTCAGGTTGGATGGGGAGCGTCAAGTCTGGGCTCTGGCTGGGCTCTGGCTGGGCCACTCAATGATATTCAGAGATTTGTCCTGAAGCCACCCCTGCGTTGTCTTGGCTGTGTGCTTAGGGCTGTTGTCCTGTTGGAAGGTGAACCTTCGCTGAGTGCTCTGGAGCAGGTTTTCATCAAGGATCTCTCCGTTCACCTTTACCTCGATCCTAACTAGTCTCCCAGTCTCTGCCGCTGAAAAACATCCCCACAGCATGGTGCTGCCCCCACCATCCTTCACCAGGTTTCCTCCAGACGTGACGCATGGCATTCAGGCCAAAGAGTTTAATCTTGGTTTCATCATGTGCCTTTTACTGAGGAGTGGCTTCCGTCTGGATACTCTCCCCTAAAGGCCTGATTGGTGGAATGCTGCAGAGATAGTTGTCCTTCTGGAAGTTTCTCCCATCTCCACAGAGGAACTCTGGAGCTCTGTCAGAGTGACCATCGGGTTCTTGGTCACCTCCCTGACCAAGGCCCTTCTCCCCCGATTGCTCGATTTGGCAGGGAAGCTCGAAGAAGACTCTTGGTGGTTCCAAACCTCTTCCATTTAAGAATGATGGAGGCCACTGTGTTCTTGGGGACCTTCAATGTTGCAGACATTTTTTGGTTTGTGGCTAGTCTCTTTCTAAACAGTAGCAATTAGAAAGGTCAATTAAACACAATTGCCTAGGTTAACATTCAAGTCTAAAAAAGCACTGTCTTTCCATGGGAGTTTTCCAACTATTCACTTAAGTTGTGGAAAATAACTCAAATCTTAACCCATAACACATCCTCATGGACAACACAACGTTGCAGATAGTGAGAGCTGACAGAGCTATGGCTCCCTGGAGCATGTAGCTGGATCACCAGAGAGTTGTATCTTTGCCAAGCTTTACAGGGAGAAGCAAGTGGCAGAGCTGTGACTGAACAGAGAGAGGAGAGGTTTAAAGTATTAGACTGAGCTGGAGGATCTGTTAGCTTTGTGTGGCTCACTTCCCTATGACAAAGACTGTGTGGTCTAATGTAATACTGTACCTTCCCCCTTGACAAAGACTGTGTGGTCTAATGTAATACTGTACCTTCCCCCTATGACAAAGACTGTGTGGTCTAATGTAATACTGTACCTTCCCCCTTGACAAAGACTGTGTGGTCTAATGTAATACTGTACCTTCCCCCTTGACAAAGACTGTGTGGTCTAATGTTATACTGTACCTTCCCCCTTGATAAAGACTATGTGGTCTAATGTAATACTGTGCCTTCCCCGTTGATAAAGACTATGTGGTCTAATGTAATACTGTACTGTTTTATGAAAAACACATTTTATTCTATACCTAGCTACCTAATTAGAAACACATAATAATCTCCTTCCTGTTTCCATACCCCCCTGCTGTCCCTCTCCCTCAACTTTGACTTCCGCTCAAGGGTCCCCAAGAAGTATTTTCAATAGACGGTAGACTGATGAAGGAAGGTGCTGTGACTGCGAGTTAGGTCTTAGATTTATAAAGGTGTTAACTGTTCATTTAAGTACAAGCCGCTTGTGAGATCCCCTACTCTGCTCCTACCATAATGGCTCTAGTTTTGGTCTCTGAATGTGGGTTCTGAATAAACACCATTATTGCACATCCATGTGCATTATAAGGATAAACAAACCAGGGGACTATAATGCTGATATCTACGTGGACATTTCAGAACAACCATGTCATTTCCTGTGAGATCAAAAGGGAATGTTTGTGAAGTCAATTACTTGCCTTTGACTCTGAGCCCTAAGGTCAAAATCGTTCAAAAACATGCAAAGACAAAAACATATAAATATTTTTCTTTCCTAAATATCTTGCTTTCCTTGTTGCTGAGTTTTCCCCCTCTAAATATCTAAACAAACTGGTCAATCAGTTATTGGGTGACCCAAATGTTGTAGAGACATAGCCAGTTTGGGCCAAATTGGGCTGAGCATCAAGACTGGGTGCCTGTGGCATTATAATCTCATCTTTAAACCAAGCCAGAGTTCAATTTAAAATGAATTACTCTTGAACTTTTTCCTTAATCAAGGGACAAGGGATATAACTAATATCTAAACATGAAACTCTCTGTGGAGCATCTCAAAGCAATTCCTATGACGATACTGAAGCAACCCTCCAAAACAAGGCAGGGAGTTAATTTAAATATTAGCACTCTATTCCAATATCACGCCACAGAGTAGCTAGTTACATCATTAATGAGGAGTTATAACAACCTGTCAATGTGCTTCAGGCAGTTAGATATGGGGAGTAGAGAGGATGAGTAAAGCAGCTTGACAATGGTACAAGACTCAGCCTTTGTTTCCAGTGCAGAGTTCCTCTTCTTCAATCTCATTGTCTGAGGTAAAGGGGATGAAAGCGATCTCCTATCTACCCACACTCTCTCCAAATCTCATTCCCTACTAATTAAGATGAGAAACAAAAAAATGGTGAGAAGCCAAGCTGACTTTGCAATACACCACTCTGTACAAGTGCAGTAATCCCATATCCATTAACTTGATTGACAGATGGATAAGATGAAGACGCTTGGAGGTTTATGTTTGATCAATCAATTCCCCCCCCCAAAAAACACACCTGACAAATATTCAGAAGGTATTGATCATAGACTGGTTTTAGTCATTACTTGTGTGAATATAACTTGATGCCTTATTGCATAAACACCAATTGTCAGTGATGTCATTTAAAGTCGAGACCACAAGATTCTACTACAGGGATGTCTTTTAGCAAGGGAACGCTAACAACTGGGATTGACAACATGCATAGCTCAGCTGGGCTCACAGGCAAGTGTCCAGAGGGAGGGAGGCTGCTCCACTAGGGCACAATAACCACCCCTACATTTCTGGGGCTTCCCATGTGACTGAAGAGAGGCGTGATAGAGGGGGCATTTTCAGCTGACTACAACACGCATTAAAGCTTAAATTACCGTTTTGAATAAATGTCAACAGTGTCAACGTGGATCATAGGGACATTATTAATTGACATTCACTGTAGAACTTTAACTGCCTTCATATAAAGCCTTGACGGAATACAGCACAGAATGTGATGACACCAGAATACAGTGTAAAAACAGCGAATAAGAATATTCTATTCCATAATAATTATTTCTTAACCTATCATACCACCTGAAAGCTCTTGGTGTTTTCCAGGGGAGCAACTTTGGTTTTAGAAGGGGGGAAGGGGGGAGGGGCATAACTTTTTTAATAATAAAAAAGAAAATGTATCCAGTCGGATAAACACTCCAAACAGCCTAACAGCCTAGTTTCATATCACATTCCAATGATACAACTGTGGGAAGGACAACAATGCAATTTCAGAATATGGGGGGAAGTGTGGGGGGGACAACAATGCAATTTCAGAATATGGGGGGAAGTGTGGGGGGGTCAACAATGCAATTTCAGAATATGGGGGGGAAGTGTGGGGGGGACAACAATGCAATTTCAATTTCAGTTTCCTCATTCTCTAAAATCACCTGTTTCCAAAGGCCAGAGGAAGAACAACAAAAAGCCAGTAACTTCCCACTGAGGACACACTGGTTGAATCAATGTGGTTTCCAAGTCATTTCAATGAAATGATGCTGAACGAATGTGGAATAGACGTTGAATTGACGTCTGTGCTTAAAAGGTTGGTCTCCAGACAGTGCTCCTCATCAACCTGCTCACTACCAGACCAGACCCCAGGGAGGGTTCTCTTCAACCTGTATATCACCAGACCAGACCCCAGGGAGGGTTCTCTTCAACCCGTCCATCACCAGACCAGACCCCAGGGAGGGTTCTCTTCAACCCGTCCATCACCAGACCAGACCCCAGGGAGGGTTCTCTTCAACCCGTCCATCACCAGACCAGACGCCAGGGAGGTTATAGAACGTAAGCACTGTCCCTAGACTAACCAGGAGACGATAAAGCTCATCATGGTTAAGCAAAACACAGAAGATGCTTACAACTATTTATTAGGAAGCCAAATCAAATGGGCACAGCCTCAGAGGAGGATCAGCAGCCGGCGTGTGTTCCAACTTCCACACAGTGACTTGCAAGAAGGAAATGGGAGCCATGAAGGAGAGGGGAGCCATGAAGGAGAGGGGAGCCATGAAGGAGAGGGGAGCCATGAAGAAAAGGGGAGCCATGAAGGAGAGGGGAGCCATGAAGGAGAGGGGAGCCATGAAGGAGAGGGGAGCCATGAAGGAGAGGGGAGCCATGAAGAAAAGGGGAGCCATGAAGAAAAGGGGAGCCATGAAGGAGAAGGGAGACATGAAGGAGAAGGGAGACATGAAGGAGAGGGGAGCCATGAAGGAGAGGGGAGCCATGAAGGAGAGGGGAGCCATGAAGGAGAGAGGAGCCATGAATGAGAGGGAAGCCATGAAGGAGAGGGGAGCCATGAAGGAGAGGGGAGCCATGAAGAAGAGGGGAGCCATGAAGGAGAGGGGAGCCATGAAGGAGAGGGGAACCATGAAGGAGAGGGGAACCATGAAGGAGAGGGGAGCCATGAAGGAGAGGGGAGCCATGAAGGAGAGGGGAGCCATGAAGGAGAGGGGAGCCATGAAGGAGAGGGGAGCCATGAAGGAGAGGGGAGCCATGAAGGAGAGGGGAGCCATGAAGGAGAGGGGAGCCATGAAGGAGAGGGGAGCCATGAAGGAGAAGGGAACCATGAAGGAGAGGGGAACCATGAAGGAGAGGGGAGCCATGAAGGAGAGGGGAACCATGAAGGAGAGGGGAGCCATGAAGGAGAGGGGAGCCATGAAGGAGAGGGGAGCCATGAAGGAGAGGGGAGCCATGAAGGAGAGGGGAGCCATGAAGGAGAGGGGAGCCATGAAGGAGAGGGGAGCCATGAAGGAGAGGGGAGCCATGAAGGAGAGGGGAGCCATGAAGGAGAGGGGAGCCATGAAGGAGAGGGGAGCTATGAAAGCAGAGGGGCGCCATGAAAGAGAGGGGAACCATGAAAGCAGAGGGGTGCCATGAAAGAGAGTGGAGACATGAAAGCAGAGGGCATGAAGAGACCCTTTTGCCTAACAAGAAGGAAACTATGCAGGGCTTTCACATGTGCTAGCGTTAGATAATGAATACCCCATCCTGGGTGGGCTTAGTGATGCGATGAAGAGCAGACAGGGAGTCGGCTGCTTCTGAGATCTACATAGTAACCGTAATGTACACTCCCCTGTGCAGTGCAAGTAGCAACAGGTCTGACTGACAGATGTAATTACCAAAACAGCAGGATGTATGTTCATCATAATCAGTGACATCACATTGTGGTGGACATAATATTATGTCACTGTATCAAATCAGATCAAAACCTTTTGACTGTTAAAACACCACAAGTGCTACAAACAATAAGCAGACATTGTATTTCAATACTTATAATATTCCTTAAATATTTCTCACAGTGATGTTCTGAGCAGTATGTCCAAAGTAGTGCTCCCTGGTTAGAGCTCCCTGGTTAGATACCCCTGGCTAGAGCTCCCTGGTTAGTGCTCCCTGGTTAGAGCCCCCTGGTTAGAGCCCCCTGGTTAGAGCCCCCTGGTTAATGCTCCCTGGTTAGATACCCCTGGTTAGATACCCCTGGTTAGAGCCCCCGGGTTAGAGCCCCCGGGTTAGAGCCCCCCGGTAAGAGCCCCCTGGTTAGAGCCCCCTGGTTAGAGCCCACTGGTTAATGTCCCCTGGTTAGTGCCCCCTGGTCAACCTTCCATACCATCAAAAAGCACACCCTCAGTGCAAGAATGCACCATGAGACCAGAGCAGCTGCTGCTGCTAGAGTGACTGATGGGGTGGAAGCCCCAAATACCTCCTTCCAATCACCAACCTCTCAGATCTGCCATCCATCCCCCAAATATCAAGTTGCCCATCTTCTCCCCAACTAATCTTTCTTGAAGTAGAAGATGTGCTATTCTGTCTAGATATGCTTGGAGTTCTTTGACCCTCTCTCTTTCTATTGCCACGTCTCCGTCATCTAGGGCTGCGCTAGTGTTTGTTCCACTGTGAGAATAATTACTTTAGATACATCTACTGCTGATACAGAGGAAGACAAGTGTCAATCCCCTGTGCAATGCTACACTTGTACTGTGGCTTGGATCTCCACCAATCCAAGATGTCAATCCCCTGTGTCTCTGGGGCCTAGCATACAAGTCTACACAACGAGTCTGAAGAGGATGAGGAGGAATGGCTAGACCAGTTGGGCAGGGCCAAAAAAAAATGTCAAAAGCACCATTAATGGTCATGTTACATGTGAACAGCTACTTTTTATGATCTCAGGACATACTTGTTTGCAACAGTCACTCTGGGTAACCCCCTACTCCTATTTCAAAAGGGCCGACAAAAATCTCTCCTCTGTCTGCTTGTTCTCATGTTGATAAAATCAAAGGGGTTAGCCTACATCCGTAACATGTGACTGTTATCAATCAAAACACCCTCTCTGTGTAGCCTGTAGATCACAGCCACCCTTCTATTGCTTGTAAAAATAGCTTTTTACAGAAGCATCAGTCACAAAGCAAGAATGATATAGGAACTGTTGTTGAAGTGTTTAATTTCATCTGCCTGAAAGGTCCCAGTGCATGCAGTGTGCCTGAAAGGTCCCAGTGCATGCAGTGTGCCTGAAAGGTCCCAGAGCATGCAGTGTGCCTGAAAGGTCCCAGAGCCTGCAGTCTGCCTGAAAGGTCCCAGAGCCTGCAGTCTGTTTGAGAGGTCCCAGAGCCTGCAGTCTGTTTGAGAGGTCCCAGTGCCTGCAGTCTGCTTGGGAGGTCCAAGTGCATACAGCATTAGATGTTTTCATCCCTGTTACCTGCAAACTTGACGTAGGCCTATGGACTAAATAGGCAGACAGTTTCGAAGACATGATCAAAAGCACACAGCAATCCAAATCGGAGACTTATCCCAGGTGGTGCCCATTGCCAGCCAAGGAAAGTGAGCCCGCAATTCTCAACCAATCAGATGGCAGGGTTTTTAGAGGAAGCAAAGATGGCCTGAGTGGAAGCCACCCACACAAATGATAAAGCCTTTTACCAGGGCCTCCTGAGTGGTGTAGTGGACTAAGGCACTGCATCGCAGTGCTAGCTGCGTTACTACAGATCCTGGTTCGATACTGGGTTGTGTCGCAGCCAGCCGTGACTGGGAGAACCATGAGGCGACACACAATTGGCCCAGCATTGTCTGAGTTATTGAGGGTTTGGCCGGCCGGAATGTCCTTGTCCCATCGCACTCTAGCGGCGGCTGGGCGCATACAAGCTACCACGGTTGCCTGGTGTACAGTGTTTCCTCTGACACATTGGTGCGACTGGCTTCTGAGTTAAGCGTGCATTGTGTCAAGAAGCAGTCGGTTGGGTTGTGTTTCGGAGGACGCACGGCACTCGACCTTCACCTCTCCCAAGTCCGTATGGGAGTTGCAGCGATGGGACAAGACTGTAACCATCACTTGGATATGATGAAAAAGGGGGTAAAAAAAACAGAGGCAAATGAGACTCTGTTCCCCCTTGCCAACCAATCACATCAATCCACACTTTTACACAGTGATCTGAGGGTAATGAGATATCGTGCACTTGGACTAGCAGATGGCCTGCTATTCAAGAATGTCTGTCTGGGTTTTGAACAGTAAAACAAGTGAAAGAGTGTGTAAGAGGTCGAAGGTCATGCTCATGGCCATTTTACTATAGTCTTCTGCTAGTGATGTCACTGGGCTAGGTTAAAAAATGATGGTTAATTATATATATATATATATATATATATATATATATATATATATATATATATATACACATACATACATACATACATACATACATACATACATATACATATATATATATATACACACACACATCTTTTTTAAACACTTTATTTGGATGGTCCCATATAGATGATCGACAGATGGCCATACTATCAGCAAACTATCTGTTGATAAAAAACTGCCTGTTAAGGTTAGGGTTGGGTTCATAATATGGGTTAGGATAGGAGTTAAGTATGGGTTAGGGCTAGGTTTAATTTAACACCGCTTGTGTCAAATAAGCTTTTAGTTTGAATGTCGTGTGCTCTGAAATTGTATGAGTAAGCCAAGCGCCACCACTAAGGTCAGTAGCAAAAAAATCTGTAAACAAGCACACACCGGCCACGATGTGTTTACAGTACCGCGTTGGTAATAAACCATTATTTGTTCGACCGAATGACAAAACGTCTGTGTGAGCATTTGAAATAAGATCAGGATCAAACGAGCAAAATCAAAAATGTTAGCTTGGTAGTCCAACATTCTCCATGACATACAACCAGACTACAGGCTGGGGAGAAAGGATGGTGATCCTGTTTCTTCTGCCAGCCAGCCATATCCCAAGCAGTTGCACCTGATTAATCCTAGCTAGTCAAAGTACAGAATAGTAGTCAAGCATTTTGTCAACATTGATAACAGTTTTGAAACAGGAGGTTGGTTTTCTCCTTACTAAGTTGACTTCGGTTTGCAGTATGACAAAGTCACTCACAAATGTTTTTAGCAACTTCTGGGGTAGCTAGATAGCTAGCTTTAGCTTGGTACCTAACTAGTACAAATTCAACCAGCCTGAGAACAATGACCAGAAACTGCAATAATTGTAAATATTCTTAGCAATAATTTAGGAATATGACAAGGCACCAACTTGTTGTTCTCCTATTGAAATAGAACTTCAGTTCATGAAAATAACTAGATAGCTAGCTACATTCAACAAAAATATGAACGCAACATGTTTGTCCCATGTTTCATGAGCTGAAATAAATGACCCCAGATATATTCCATATGAACAAAAAGCTTATTTCTCTAAAATTTTGTGCAATGAACCATCCATCTGACAGGTGTGGCATATCAAAAAGCTGATTAAACAGCATGAACATTACACAGGGGCACCTTGTGCTGGGGGCAATAAAAGGCCACTAAAATCTGAAGTTTTGTAACATAGATTACAGTCTAATGAATTTATTTAAATTGACTGATGTCCCCATATGAACTGTAACTCAGTAAAATCTTTGAAATTGTTGCATGTTGCATTTCTATTTTTGTTCAGTATAGATAACTAAAAAAGCTAGCCAGCTACCTAGCCCTGTTGTCACTAGTGTGGGTTGACTGGCCCGGGTCCAACCATCATCACCCAAATACAAAAACTGTCTTATAAATTAGGGTTATTTTAGATTATGACACCTAGCTAGATACTGTGCCTTCAGAAATGATTCAGACCCCTTGACTTTCTCCAGATTTTGTTGTGTTACAAAGTGGAATTCAAATTGATTTAATTGTAATTTGTTCTTACCCATCTACACCATAATGACGAAGTGAAAACATGTTTTTAGACATTTTAGCAAATGTACTGAAAATGAAATACGGACTCATTTACATACACTGCCGGGGTAACTAAGAAATGTTTTGTCCATTAAAATAACATTAAATTGATCAGAAATACAGTGTAGACATTGTTAATGTTGTAAATGACTATAATAGTTGGAAACCGCATATTTGATGGAATATCAACATAGGCGTACAGAGGCCCATTATCAGCAACCATCACTCCTGTTTTCCAATGGCATGTTGTGTTAGCTAATTTGGGGTCACTTAGAATTCACACCCCTCAGTCAATACTTTGTAGAATCACCTTTGGCAGTGATTACATGTCTCTAAGAGCTTTCCTGTCACGATTTCCGCCGGAGTCGGTCCCTCGGCGGTCGACGTCACCGGCCTTCTAGCCATCACCGACCTTCTAGCCATCACCGATCCACTTTTCATTTTCCATTTGTTTTGTCTTTGATTTTTACACTCCTGGTTTCAATTCCCCCATTACATGTTCATGATGGTTTCCCCCATGTTTGTTTTATTGTAAGGCTGTATCTGACGGCTGGTATATTTTGTTACCGGGTTTTGTTATTAAACCCGTTTATTTCATGCTACGGGTATTTTTCCAGCACCATAGTATTGTGTTTATACTGGTGTTTTTCTTGTATTAAATACCTTGTCCACGCAACTCAGCTCTCCTGCGCCTGACTCCTTTCATCAGTTACCCACGGGCTTGACATTTCCACAACTGGATTGTGCAACAAATGCTCATTGTTCTTTGCTAAATTCTTCAAGCTTTGTCAAATTGGTTGTTGATCATTGCTAAGCAACTATTTTCAGGTCTTACCAAAGATTATCAAGCAGATTTAAGTAAAAACTGTTTTAGATTATTGTCCTGCTGAAAAGTGAAATAATCTCCCAGTGTCTGTTGAAAAGCAGACTGAACCAAGTTTTAACCTAGGTTTCTTTTTTATCCTGAAAAACTCCTCAGTAACAATTACAAGCATACCCATAACATACTGCAGCCACCACTATTCTTGAGAATATGGAGAGTGGTACTCAGTAATGTGTTGTATTGGATTTACACCAAACATAACATTTGGTACTCAGGCCAAAAAGTTAATTGTTTTGTCACATTTTCTGCAGTATTATTTTAGTGTCTTGTTGCAAACAGGATGCATGTTTTGGAATATTTGTATTCTGTACAGGCTTCCTTCTTTTCACTCTGTCTAGTAGGTTAGTATTGTGGAGTAATTCCAATGTTGTTGATCCATTCTCAGTTTTCTCCTATCACAGCCATTAAACCCGGTAACTGTTTTAAAGTCACAATTGGCTTCATGGTGAAATCCCTGAGTGGTTTCCTTCCTCTCCGGCAACTGAGTTAGGAAGGACGCCTGTCTCTTTGTAGTGACTGGGGGAATTGATACACCATCCGAAGTGTAATTAATCACTTCACCATGCTGAACGGGATATTCAATGTCTGCTTTTTTTAACCCATTTACCAACAGGTGCCCTTCTTTGTGAGGCATTGGAAAACATCCCTGGTCTTTGTGGTTGAATCTGTGTTTGAAATTCACTGCTCGACTAAGGGACCTTACAGATAATTGTATGTGTGGGTACAGAGATGAGGAAGTCCTTCAAAAATCATATTAAACATTATTATTGCTCACAGAGTGAGTTCATGCAACTTATTATGTGATTTGTTAAGCAAATTATCACTCCTGAACTTATATACACTTGCCACAACAAAGGGTTTGAATACTTTACAGTTTTCATATTTTATTAATTTGTAAAAATTTCGAAAAACATTATTCCACTTTGACATTATGGGGTATTGGGTAGGGATGCACGACATACCGGTGAACAAATCGGGATGTCTAGTTTAACGCCAATGTCAAAGCTGACGTGCATACTTATATAACGTAGGTACTATACATGCAACACATCATTCCTAAACTAGCCCACAATGTCTGCTGTGTGGATCAAGCAGTCAACACGTCGAGCAGTCATTTGAAAGAGTAACAACATTTCAGTAAGACAACTCAAAGTTGAAACCATTAAAGCCAAGATAATGATATTCATTGCCCATAACAATCAGCCATTCTCTGTCGTGGGTGGTGTTGGCTTTCGCCGACTGGTTGAGCACCAGTACACACTACCAAGTGTGCTATTTATCAGATGTTGCCCTACAGGAGTTACAAAGTAATGTGTCAATGCTATTAGCTTCACGACATTTGGAAATATGGAATGCCGTTTGGGTCTTTGCGTGTCAAAAAGAATACAGTAGCACTGTCAAAGCTGTACAAAAAAGTCTGCAAACAAGCAAACACCGGCCACGAACGATGTGTTTACAATACCACCATTACCATTGGTAATAAAGCATCATTTGTTCGATTGCAACTTCTGGGGTAGCTAGCTTTAGCTTGGTACCTAGCTAGCACCAATACAACCAGACTGAAAACAATGACCAGTAGAAACTGCAGTCCTTTTCATTATTCTTAGCAATGATTTAGGAATCCTTGTGAGTAAGTATTAGCTAGGTTGCCACTTCTTTTTGTTTGCCTATTGAAATTGAACTTCAGTTCATGAAAATAAATAGCTAGCCACCTACTTAACCAAGGCTAATGTTGACCAAGGCTAATGCTATAAGTAGCCAGCCTTCAAAATAAAACTGTCATTGACAGTGATGCAAATTAATACAAATAGTAGAATTATGCCACACTTTTATTTTGAAGGCTAACCACAAAGTCCATTATTGTGGCTAATCCTTATTGTGGCTAGCTTCACATAGATGGGTCTGACCATTAATAAAATAAGAACTGTCTTATAAATTAGGGTAATTTTAGATAACTATAGCTACTGAAACAGATAAAGTTGTTTTGCTCTGTTTTTAGGGAAGAACATTTGTTTGCATCCGTGAGCTAGCTAGCTTTTTTTTATGACCAGCACTGTAGGTGCGCGAGACAACTTTACCAGCATCATAGCATACTTATCGATTAATCGTTGTGACGTGAAAAACGAGTGATAGTGTGTGTAACCGTTATTTAACTAGGCAAGTCACTTAATAACAAATTCTGATTTACAATGACGGCCTACCCAGTCCAAACCCGGACGACCCTGGGCCAATTGTGCACCGCCCTATGGGACTCCAAATCACAGCCGGATGTGATAGAGCCTGGATTTGAAACAGGGACTGTACTGACGCCTCTTGCACTGAAATGCAGTGCCTTAGACCACTGCGTCCATGTGTGTGTGTGTTTACTATTTAACTGTATAGAATGCTTAAAAGGCTGCTAAAATTTTAAATATCGGTTTTCGGTATCAGGTTTTTTTGGGAAACGAAAATATCGGATATCGGTATCGGCCAAAAATGTAATATCGGTGCATCACTACTATTGGGTGTAGGCAAGTCACAAAAAAAAACATATCGCCATTTAATCAATTTTAAATTCAGGCTGTAACACAACAAAATGTGGAAAAAGTTAAGAGGTGTGAATACTTTCTGAAGGCACTGTAGTTAGCAAAATCAGTGGTGTAAAGTACTTAAGTAAAAATACTTTAAAGTACTACTGAAATCATTTTTGGGGTATCTGTTCTTTACTTTAATATTCATATTTTTTTACAACTTTTACTACACTACATTCCTAAAGAAAATGATGTACTTTGTACTCCATACATTTACCCTGACACCCTAAAGTACTCGTTACATTTTGAATGCCTAGCAGGGCAGGACAATTGTCCAATTTATGCACTTACCAAGAGAAGATCCCTGGCCATCCAGTCTGATCTGGCGAGCTCACTAAACACACATTTTTCATTTTTAAATTATGTCTGAGTGTTGGAGTACACCCTTGGCTATCTGTAAATAAAAATAAAATTGTGCCGTCTTGTCACGCCCTGGCAATAGAGAGGCTTTTATTCTCTATTTTGGTTAGGCCAGGGTGTGACTAGGGTGGACATTCTATGTTCTTTTTTCTATGTTTTTGTATTTCTTTGTTTTTGGCCAGGTATGGTTCTCAGTCAGGGGCAACTGTCTATTGTTGTCTCTGATTGGGAACCATACTTAGGTAGCAGCGGGCCCCGGACAGGAGGGCGACTCTGGCAGCTCCGGACAGGAGGGCGACTCTGGCAGCTCCGGACAGGAGGGCGACTCTGGCAGCTCCGGACAGGAGGCGACTCCGGCAGCTCCGGACAGGAGGGCGACTCCGGCAGCTCCGGACAGGAGGGTGACTCTTTCCCACATGGGTTTTTTGGGTAGTTGTTTTCTGTATTGTTAGTTTCCTTACATAACTGTTTGTTTTCCTCTTTGTTGTTTTTTGTTCTAGTGTTCTGATTTAAATAAATATCATGAACACGTCTCACGCTGCGCCTTGGTCCAGTCATTCACAGGAAGAGGATCGTTACATGTCTGGTTTGCTTAATATAAAACATTTGAAATGATTTATACTTTTACTTTGATACTTAAGGATATTTTAGCAATTACATATACTTTTTTAAAACCAAATACTTCTGGACTTTTACTCAAGTAGTGTTTTACTGGGTGACTTTCACTTTTACTTGAGTAATTTTCTATGAAGGTATCTTTACCTTAGTATGACAATTGTGTACTTTTTCCACCTCTGAAACAGACGATGTCGTTTTGCTATGTTTAGGGGGATTTTTTTTTGCATCCATCAGCTAGCTAGCTTTTTTCTGACCAGCACTGTCCACTGCTTGCCTTATGCAGCAGCGGCAGGTACACAAGGCAACTTTTCCAGCATCATAGCATATGTATCAGTGAATCTCTGTGACATAAGAAATATGAGTGATAGTGTAATCAATGTGTATTTACTATGTATTTGTATATATTATGGATTTCCATTATTGGGAACTGACTTCCTGGGGTCCAGCAAAATTAAGGCAGTTTATACAATTTAAAAAAACATTACAATACATTCACAGACCGTGTGCCCTCGTACAAAATGTATGAACATGTTAAATTATTCTGAGACGTGCAGTCATATGCAGATCCTGATCGGTCAACAAGCTTATTTGACGTGTCAAATAGTGTTATTTGACTTGTATCTTTTTTAACAAGCAAAGACCCAAATGGTGTTCCACATGGTTTAGGGTAAGGGCTAAGTTTAGCATTAGGATAAGGCTTAAGTGTAAGGGTTTGGGCTAGAGTATACACTATATGCAAAAGTATGTGGACACCCCGTCAAATTAGTGGATTCGGTTATTTCAGCCACACCCTTTGCTGACAGGTGTATAAAATCGAGCACAAGGCCATGAAATCTCCATAGACAAACATTGGCAGTAGAATGGCCTTACTGAAGAACTCAGTGACTTTCAATGTGGCACCGTCTTAGGATGCCACCTTTCCAACAAGTCAGGAACAACAACAGCTCAAATGTGAAGTGGTAGGCCACACAAGCTCACAGAACGGCATCGCGGATTGCTGAATGGCATAAAAATCATCTGTCCTAGGTTGCAATACTCACCACTGATTTCCAAACTGACAGCTTTAGACAGTAGGAAAAGGTTGACTGTTTGTCCCCAAGAGATTGTGACAGCAGGTGAAAATGGCATTTGAAACACACAACACATCCGGTACTGTATAACAGGTGACAGTGGAGCCCAAATGTGTGGGTTTCGATCAATCCCTGCATCAAGAAAGTTCATAGCAAGCAGTGAATTGGAATGGCATTGATTCTCATGGGAAGGGTGGCCAAAATAACTAAGAAAGTCACACCCCCAATAAGCCACCAATATGACCACATTGAGGCATATGTCACTGTGCTTCTATTGCTGTATACACCATGGCACTGCCTACTTCAGATGTTCATTTAGCAAACAAGACAGCTCATGATCCAGTGTCTTTATCACAGTCAACACACCTATATTGTAGCTTAAATTCATCATTTCTCTAAGCCTCATGGCAAAATGTGTAGAATAGTATGAGATAAACTATTGAACTGCACATTTTTCTCTTTGCACCATGGCAAAATCATGTTTCTTTACCCAAATTTCTGCAGTCCCACCCACCAACGAATTTCTGGCAACGCTACTGCTATAACAAATCATGCTACCTTCCTATCTGAATGTGGAAATCGGTTAGATATGTAACCACCAGCTAGCTGCACAACCATTCTAGTGCAGTTTCATTCAAATGTGTTAAGTAGTCTGAATTGTCAAGTTTGTTTCTTCACTATTAAATTTATTAGGCACTTCAGACAACTTTTCTAGGAATGTTTTTTTTTTAAATACACTCTTATCAAACTGTATTCTTACCTTAAATAGCGAAAAAAACGTGTCTGTTCGGTCCAAAAGGAGGACCGCTACCTCCACTTAATCCAAGAGCGTGCGTTTGTTTTACTCAGGTGCCCCTTCCTATTCTTTACCTGGCAGTACTTTGTCCGTTGTTATGTGGGTACATTCGTTGTGTCTTTAAGCATCCCCACAGCTGACCATCTGCCGGGCTGTGCGCACGAGGAGTTCAGAGGAACAGTTACCACAACGAACAAGCTCTAGCTGAGTGGCAGAATTATTTTTAGGCATAACAAGTGGGCATCTTCTGTTTTTATGGTTTGATAACGCAGTAAATGTATGACATAGGCCTACGTTTTGTCAATTTTTTTACAAATAGCTTCCATGCTAAATCATAATAAATAAATAAAAATGATTCATATTTTTTTCCATACTTTTAATTATTTAGTGGTTATCAGATTCCCAATAGGCTATATACCCTGCCCAGAATATTAGTAATTGTCACCACCACAGACATATTTAATTATCAACAACAAAGAACGGTATGAATTCACAGTTCCAGGTGGTAACACGAGGCAATTAATGGATGACATCACATCATTCTCTCTCAGCATTTCTGTGATGTTGGCCTATGTTAGATGAGCCTCCTCTGGTGGTTGCCAATGGGACTGTAAGCACATTTATACAAACAACAGATTGGATTACCACTAATAATTGTATAGCATGACTTTCATTCTGTATTGTGTATGAGCCATTTTCGTCTACCTATGTGTCTACCTTTGGGGTGCAGGTAGCCTAGTGGTTATGGCGTTGGGCCAGTAACCACAAGGTTGCTGGATTTAATCCTCAAGCTGACAAAGTAAAACATCTGTCATTCTGCCGCTGTTCCCCGGTAGGCTGTCATTGTAAATATGAAATTGTTCTTAACTAACTTACCTAGTTAAATTAAATGTGGATTGTGTTCTGTTGTTGTTGTATGTCCAAATATGGATGTTTGGAAAGGGATTATTTTGCCCGTATGAACACGTTGCAATCCCACCTTTGCTAGAACGGCTACCAGGAACTTTTTGAATAGGTTAGCTTCTGCAACTTGTTAAACTACTTTTCAGATAATCATATTACAGGGACTAATAATGCAACGGTCTCAGAAATGCCGGCACTTGTAGTCCGTCCATCTACAGTAGGCTTTACGCTAATAAGGTCTATTTAACAGTGTCCAGCAGTATGCTTTATGACCAATAAGGTCTATTTAACAGTGTCCAGCACTATTCTTTATGACCAATAAGGTCTATTTGACAGTTTTCAGCAGTATTCTTTATGACCAATAAGGTCTATTTGACAGTGTCCAGCAGTATTCTTTATGACCAATAAGGTCTATTTGACAGTGTCCAGCAGTATTCTTTATGACCAATAAGGTCTATTTGACAGTACCAGCAGTATTCTTTATGACCAGTAAGTGTCTCCCTCACTCCGGCTGCTGGTCAATTCAGTCTGAACATTCAGATGAGAAAATCTGGGCTGGCTTTGAATCAATAACTTGTTATATTTGTTTTGCTGCCAGGAGTGTCCATGGGATGCCCATATTCCACAAATGTTCATGTTAGAAGTCCCATAGTAAATCATTTAATGAGCTCAGACAAATGTCTTACAATAGCAATAAAGGCCTGAAGGGGTGTGGTATGGCCAATATACCACGGCTAAGGGCTGTTATTTACGCACGACACACCACAGAGTGCCTGAACACAGCCCTTAGTCGTGGTATATTGGTGATATACCACAAATCCTGTGAAGCCTTATTGCTATTATAAACTGGTTACCAACATAATTAGAGCAGTAAAAATAACTGTTTTGCCATACCCATGGTATACTGTCTGATATGGAGCAGCAGGTAGCCTAGTGGTTAGGGCGTTTGACTAGTAACTGAAAGGTTACAAGATCAAATCCCAGAGCTGACAAGGTAAGAATCTGTTGTTCTGAACAAGGCAGTTAACCCACTGTTCCTAAGCTGTCAATGAAAATAAGAATTTGTTTTTAACTGACTTGCCTATTTAAAGAAAGGAAAAAAAAAAGATGGCTTTCAGCCAATCAGTATTCAGGGCTTGAACTGTACAGTATGGATTTTACAGTAGCCTTTGAGTTGCATTACTCAATACATACTTGTAATGTCATTAGCTTTCTGTACAACCAACCACGGACCAATCAAAAAGCTGTAACTGTCATCTGTGTGACCTTAATAAGTGTGCAATCTGTGCATGACAGAGCTTTTACCAGGTACAAGAAGCCTTCATACCTGATCTCACACACAAACACAAACCTTTTTCTTACACATCTGATTGAACAGAAGAGCAAGAGGAATTTGGCAGCCTTTGGTAGCATTTAGACTGGTGCTACAAAAAGAGAGGAACATGAATAACTTCTTATGGCTGGGGGCAGTATTGAGTAGCTTGGCTGAATAAGGTGCCCAGAGGTGCCCAGAGTAAACTGCCTGCTACTCAGTCCCAGTTGCTAATATATGCATATTATTGCATTATATTTGGATATTATATTATATTTGGATAGAAAACACTCAGCAGTTTCTAAAACTGTTTGAATGATGTCTGTGAGTATAACAGAACTCATATGGCAGGCAAAAACCTGAGAAAAAATCCACCAGGAAGTGGAAAATTTGAGGTTGGTCATTTTTCAACTCATTCCCTATTGACGATACAGTGGGATACTGGTCATGTTGCACTTCCTAAGGCTTCCACTAGATGTCAACAGTCTTTAGAACCTTGTTTGATGCTTCTACTGTAAAGGAGGGGCTCATAAGGGCTCTTTGAGTCAGTGGTCTGGCAGATTGCCACAAGCTCGTGACGCTCGTTCGCGTGAGAGGTAACTCGAGTTCCATTGCATTTCTGAAGACAAAGGAATTCTCCGGTTGGAACATTACTGAAGATTTATGTTAAAAACATCCTAAAGATTGATTCTATACATCGTTTTTACAGACTGTAACGGAACTTTTTGACATTTCGTCTGCTCCTAGTGAACGTGCTTCGTGAGTTTGGATTTGTTTACAAAACGCGCTAACAAAAGTATCTATTTGGACATAAATGATGGACATTATTGAACAAAACAAACATTTATTGTGGAACGGGGATTCCTGGGAGTGCATTCTGATGAAGATCATCAAAGGTAAGTTAATATTTATAATGTTATTTCTGACTGCACAATATGGTGGATATCTTTTTGGCTTGTTTGGTCTTGTTTGGTCTCTGAGCGCCGTACTCAGATTATTGCATGGTGTGCTTTTTCCGTAAAGCTTTTTTGAAATCTGACACAGCGGTTGCATTAATTGGAAGTATATCTAAATTCCATGCATAACACTTGTATTTTCATCAACATTTATCATGAGTATTTCTGTAAATTGATGTGGCTCTCTGCAAAATCACCGGATGTTTTTGGAACTACTGAACATAACGCTCCAATGTATACTGAGATTTTTTTATATAAATATGAACTTTATCGAACAAAACATACATGTATTGTGTAACATGAAGTCCTATCAGTGTCATCTGATGACGATCATCAAAGGTTAGTGATTAATTTTATCTCTATTTCTGACTCCTCTCTTTGGCTATTAAAATGTGTTTTTCTGTGACTTGGCTCTGACCGAACATAATCGTTTGTGGTGCTTTCGCTGTAAAGCCTATTTGAAATCGGACACTGTGTTGGGATTAACAAGAAGTATATCTTTAAAATGGTGTGAAATACTTCTATGTTTGAGGAATCTTAATTATGAGATTTCTGTTGTTTTGAATTTGGCGCCCTGCACTTTCACTGGCTGCTGTCATATCGATCCCAGCCATAAGAAGTTTTAAAGCCTATAGATGTGATGTTTGTGAGCATCACGAATGAGCACTGTTGAAATGCTTAAAAGAGATTCCTCCATTGTTTTACCCTCCCAAATTGTTTTACTTAGTGTTGCTTTAAAAGTATGGGTAATCAGAGATTAGTTAATGTTGATGATTCAAGGCGGGAGGAGGTATACAGAGCCTCTGACAGGTGACTGTTTACACAAGGACAAGATGTGGTGTGTTTATAAATTCAATCTGGAGTGCCAGAGTGTGCTCAGATTGCGCTCTGGGCATTCATAAATTCAGAGCATTGTCAGATTGTCTGTTCCTAAATTCAGAGCATTGCGTTCTCGAAGTGTTCAGAGCGCACATTGGACGCTCTGGCCTAGAGTAGGGTTGATCAGAGCGTTCTGACCTTACAACGGCAGTCAAGCAACCAAGCTAAAAGGCTAACTTGGCTAGCATGCTAACTACTTCTAGACACAAATAAGAAAACACCTCACTCTGACCATTTTACTCCCCCTAGCAGAGATGATTACGCTGTTTTCATGTTATCCAGCCTGTTGGTGACTGTAACTGTGCTGCTGGCAATAATTGAATTACGCTTTTTTTGCCTACATTTACTGACACCGGCCATATTCATAAACTCAGAAGTTATTCTGCACTCTGGCACACTCAGACTAGAGCTCTGAAATCGTAGTAGATAACCAGAGTGAAATTACGAACGCACCCTCAGGGTGGGCGTCTCCCAGCTACCTTTGCTTACCTGTCATTTCCAAATCTTAAAGCGATTACAGATTTCCAATAGGTACCGCACTGGTTTGAACTAAAGGGACATTTTGTATTGACAAAATGGAATCGCCCGTGAAGAAAGGTTTCCTTAGACTGGAAATACAGAAAACAACATGGGAGGTTCCGGAGCAATATACCACACTGAAAGCTGTTGGCTCAGGTGCTTACGGGACAGTATGGTGAGTTGACTTTGTGAACGGTCAGTGCATTCTGGGATTCTTGGGACATCACTACCCTAAACCCTAAACCCTAACCGTAACCTTTACCCTTACCCTAACCTTTACCCCTACCCTAACCTTAACCATATCCCTTACCAAACCATATTCTTAACCCTTACCTTCTCCATGTAAAATGTAAACTTCAATGGGGGTAGGGATATCCCAAGGATAGCACAAACCCTTTGGGTGAACGGGTAATTATTGGGAGGCCTTGCAGGAATAACTTCACGCCAAACCAGCATGTGTTTGTATTCTTTAGAATATACCTCTGTATAAATACAGTTGTTCTCAATCTCAGTCATTGCAAAATATGTAGAAAATAAAAAATAATGGAAGGAACAACTTTCCCTTAGCCTATAATTGTTTATTTAATTGAAATAAAATCCAAAACTCTACATTATTGTATTTTGACAGTTTTTTTGTTGCATTTGTTCAATACTGAATAGACTGGTCATTGCTAACAGAGGCACTATTGTATTTCCTCAAGCAAATAAGCAAGTTGAAGCAGGTTTCGAGATAAGACAAGAATTTTGCTCTCCCAACCTGGAGCAAGCCCCGTAATCTTGAAACCCAGTTTTACCTCTGCCAGATATAGGTCATATGGAATGTCTGAAATCAAATGTTATTTGTAGGACTTCAGATAGTAATTTGTCAAACTCTGACATAAAAGTCAATCCAAGATTTTGCAGTCTTTGATGACCTGGTATTGAAAGTAAACCACAGGAGGTTGGTGACACCTCAATTGGGGAGGATGGGCTCGTGGTAAAGGCTGGAGCGGAATTAGTGGCATGGTATCAAATACATCAAACACATGCCATTCCATTTTCTCCGTTCCAGCCATTATTATTAGCCGTCCTCCCCTCAGCAGCCTTCACTGGAGTGAACCATTCTATCTATATCCCCCACAGTCTGTTGCTATTGAGAGTGAACCATTCTATCTATATCCCCCAGAGTCTGTTGCTATTGAGAGTAAACCATTCTATCTATATCCCCCACAGTCTGTTGCTATTGAGAGTAAACCATTCTATCTATATCCCCCACAGTCTGTTGCTATTGAGAGTGAACCATTCTATCTATATCCCCCACAGTATGTTGCTATTGAGAGTAAACCATTCTATCTATATCCCCCACAGTCTGTTGCTATTGAGAGTGAACCATTCTATCTATATCCCCCAGAGTCTGTTGCTATTGAGAGTAAACCATTCTATCTATATCCCCCACAGTCTGTTGCTATTGAGAGTAAACCATTCTATCTCTATCCCCCACAGTCTGTTGCTATTGAGAGTAAACCATTCTATCTCTATCCCCCACAGTCTGTTGCTATTGAGAGTAAACCATTCTATCTATATCCCCCACAGTCTGTTGCTATTGAGAGTGAACCATTCTATCTATATCCCCCAGAGTCTGTTGCTATTGAGAGTAAACCATTCTATCTATATCCCCCACAGTCTGTTGCTATTGAGAGTAAACCATTCTATCTCTATCCCCCACAGTCTGTTGCTATTGAGAGTAAACCATTCTATCTCTATCCCCCACAGTCTGTTGCTATTGAGAGTAAACCATTCTATCTATATCCCCCACAGTCTGTTGTTATTGAGAGTAAACCATTCTATCTATATCCCCCACAGTCTGTTGCTATTGAGAGTGAACCATTCTACTTATATCCCCCACAGTCTGTTGCTATTGAGAGTGAACCATTCTATCTATATCCCCCACAGTCTGTTGCTATTGAGAGTAAACCATTCTATCTCTATCCCCCACAGTCTGTTGTTATTGAGAGTGAACCATTCTATCTATATCCCCCACAGTCTGTTGCTATTGAGAGTAAACCATTCTATCTATATCCCCCACAGTCTGTTGCTATTGAGAGTAAACCATTCTATCTATATCCCCCACAGTCTGTTGCTATTGAGAGTAAACCATTCTATCTATATCCCCCACAGTCTGTTGCTATTGAGAGTGAACCATTCTATCTATATCCCCCACAGTCTGTTGCTATTGAGAGTGAACCATTCTATCTATATCCCCCAGAGTCTGTTGCTATTGAGAGTAAACCATTCTATCTATATCCCCCACAGTCTGTTGCTATTGAGAGTAAACCATTCTATCTCTATCCCCCACAGTCTGTTGCTATTGAGAGTAAACCATTCTATCTCTATCCCCCACAGTCTGTTGCTATTGAGAGTAAACCATTCTATCTATATCCCCCACAGTCTGTTGTTATTGAGAGTAAACCATTCTATCTATATCCCCCACAGTCTGTTGCTATTGAGAGTGAACCATTCTACTTATATCCCCCACAGTCTGTTGCTATTGAGAGTGAACCATTCTATCTATATCCCCCACAGTCTGTTGCTATTGAGAGTAAACCATTCTATCTCTATCCCCCACAGTCTGTTGTTATTGAGAGTGAACCATTCTATCTATATCCCCCACAGTCTGTTGCTATTGAGAGTAAACCATTCTATCTATATCCCCCACAGTCTGTTGCTATTGAGAGTAAACCATTCTATCTATATCCCCCACAGTCTGTTGCTATTGAGAGTAAACCATTCTATCTATATCCCCCACAGTCTGTTGCTATTGAGAGTGAACCATTCTATCTATATCCCCCACAGTCTGTTGCTATTGAGAGTGAACCATTCTATCTCCATCCCCCACAGTCTGTTGCTATTGAGAGTAAACCATTCTATCTATATCCCCCACAGTCTGTTGTTATTGAGAGTAAACCATTCTATCTATATCCCCCACAGTCTGTTGCTATTGAGAGTAAACCATTCTATCTATATCCCCCACAGTCTGTTGTTATTGAGAGTAAACCATTCTATCTATATCCCCCACAGTATGTTGCTATTGAGAGTGAACCATTCTATCTATATCCCCCACAGTCTGTTGCTATTGAGAGTAAACCATTCTATCTATATCCCCCACAGTCTGTTGCTATTGAGAGTAAACCATTCTATCTATATCCCCCACAGTCTGTTGCTATTGAGAGTAAACCATTCTATCTCTATCCCCCACAGTCTGTTGTTATTGAGAGTGAACCATTCTATCTATATCCCCCACAGTCTGTTGCTATTGAGAGTAAACCATTCTATCTATATCCCCCACAGTCTGTTGCTATTGAGAGTGAACCATTCTATCTATATCCCCCACAGTCTGTTCGCTATTGAGAGTAAACCATTCTATCTCTATCCACCCCTGGTCTGTTGCTATTGAGAGTATACCATTCTATCTCTATCCCCACAGTCTGTTGCTATTGAGAGTAAACCATTCTATCTATATCGCCCACAGTCTGTTGCTATTGAGAGTGAACCATTCTACTTATATCCCCCACAGTCTGTTGCTATTGAGAGTGAACCATTCTATCTATATCCCCCACAGTCTGTTGCTATTGAGAGTAAACCATTCTATCTCTATCCCCCACAGTCTGTTGTTATTGAGAGTGAACCATTCTATCTATATCCCCCACAGTCTGTTGCTATTGAGAGTAAACCATTCTATCTATATCCCCCACAGTCTGTTGCTATTGAGAGTAAACCATTCTATCTATATCCCCCACAGTCTGTTGCTATTGAGAGTAAACCATTCTATCTATATCCCCCACAGTCTGTTGCTATTGAGAGTGAACCATTCTATCTATATCCCCCACAGTCTGTTGCTATTGAGAGTGAACCATTCTATCTCCATCCCCCACAGTCTGTTGCTATTGAGAGTAAACCATTCTATCTATATCCCCCACAGTCTGTTGTTATTGAGAGTAAACCATTCTATCTATATCCCCCACAGTCTGTTGCTATTGAGAGTAAACCATTCTATCTATATCCCCCACAGTCTGTTGTTATTGAGAGTAAACCATTCTATCTATATCCCCCACAGTATGTTGCTATTGAGAGTGAACCATTCTATCTATATCCCCCACAGTCTGTTGCTATTGAGAGTAAACCATTCTATCTATATCCCCCACAGTCTGTTGCTATTGAGAGTAAACCATTCTATCTATATCCCCCACAGTCTGTTGCTATTGAGAGTAAACCATTCTATCTCTATCCCCCACAGTCTGTTGTTATTGAGAGTGAACCATTCTATCTATATCCCCCACAGTCTGTTGCTATTGAGAGTAAACCATTCTATCTATATCCCCCACAGTCTGTTGCTATTGAGAGTGAACCATTCTATCTATATCCCCCACAGTCTGTTCGCTATTGAGAGTAAACCATTCTATCTCTATCCACCCCTGGTCTGTTGCTATTGAGAGTATACCATTCTATCTCTATCCCCACAGTCTGTTGCTATTGAGAGTAAACCATTCTATCTATATCGCCCACAGTCTGTTGCTATTGAGAGTGAACCATTCTATCTCTATCCCCCACAGTCTGTTGCTATTGAGAGTAAACCATTCTATCTCTATCCCCCACAGTCTGTTGCTATTGAGAGTAAACCATTCTATCTCTATCCCCCACAGTCTGTTGCTATTGAGAGTAAACCATTCTATCTATATCCCCCACAGTCTGTTGTTATTGAGAGTGAACCATTCTATCTATATCCCCCACAGTCTGTTGCTATTGAGAGTAAACCATTCTATCTATATCCCCCACAGTCTGTTGCTATTGAGAGTAAACCATTCTATCTATATCCCCCACAGTCTGTTGCTATTGAGAGTAAACCATTCTATCTATATCCCCCACAGTCTGTTGTTATTGAGAGTGAACCATTCTATCTATATCCCCCACAGTCTGTTGCTATTGAGAGTAAACCATTCTATCTATATCCCCCACAGTCTGTTGCTATTGAGAGTAAACCATTCTATCTATATCCCCCACAGTCTGTTGCTATTGAGAGTGAACCATTCTATCTATATCCCCCACAGTCTGTTGCTATTGAGAGTAAACCATTCTATCTCTATCCCCCACTGTCTGTTGCTATTGAGAGTGAACCATTCTATCTCTATCCCCCACAGTCTGTTGCTATTGAGAGTAAACCATTCTATCTCTATCCCCCACAGTATGTTGCTATTGAGAGTAAACCATTCTATCTATATCCCCCACAGTCTGTTGTTATTGAGAGTAAACCATTCTATCTATATCCCCCACAGTCTGTTGCTATTGAGAGTAAACCATTCTATCTATATCCCCCACAGTCTGTTGCTATTGAGAGTAAACCATTCTATCTATATCCCCCACAGTATGTTGCTATTGAGAGTGAACCATTCTATCTATATCCCCCACAGTCTGTTGCTATTGAGAGTAAACCATTCTATCTATATCCCCCACAGTCTGTTGCTATTGAGAGTAAACCATTCTATCTATATCCCCCACAGTCTGTTGCTATTGAGAGTAAACCATTCTATCTATATCCCCCACAGTCTGTTCGCTATTGAGAGTAAACCATTCTATCTCTATCCCCCACAGTCTGTTGCTATTGAGAGTAAACCATTCTATCTATATCCCCCACAGTCTGTTCGCTATTGAGAGTAAACCATTCTATCTCTATCCACCCCTGGTCTGTTGCTATTGAGAGTATACCATTCTATCTCTATCCCCACAGTCTGTTGCTATTGAGAGTAAACCATTCTATCTATATCCCCCACAGTCTGTTGCTATTGAGAGTAAACCATTCTATCTATATCCCCCACAGTCTGTTGCTATTGAGAGTAAACCATTCTATCTATATCCCCCACAGTCTGTTGCTATTGAGAGTAAACCATTCTATCTATATCGCCCACAGTCTGTTGCTATTGAGAGTGAACCATTCTATCTCTATCCCCCACAGTCTGTTGCTATTGAGAGTAAACCATTCTATCTCTATCCCCCACAGTCTGTTGCTATTGAGAGTAAACCATTCTATCTCTATCCCCCACAGTCTGTTGCTATTGAGAGTAAACCATTCTATCTATATCCCCCACAGTCTGTTGTTATTGAGAGTAAACCATTCTATCTATATCCCCCACAGTCTGTTGCTATTGAGAGTGAACCATTCTACCTATATCCCCCACAGTCTGTTGCTATTGAGAGTGAACCATTCTATCTATATCCCCCACAGTCTGTTGCTATTGAGAGTAAACCATTCTATCTCTATCCCCCACAGTCTGTTGTTATTGAGAGTGAACCATTCTATCTATATCCCCCACAGTCTGTTGCTATTGAGAGTAAACCATTCTATCTATATCCCCCACAGTCTGTTGCTATTGAGAGTAAACCATTCTATCTATATCCCCCACAGTCTGTTGCTATTGAGAGTGAACCATTCTATCTATATCCCCCACAGTCTGTTGCTATTGAGAGTAAACCATTCTATCTCTATCCCCCACTGTCTGTTGCTATTGAGAGTGAACCATTCTATCTCTATCCCCCACAGTCTGTTGCTATTGAGAGTAAACCATTCTATCTCTATCCCCCACAGTATGTTGCTATTGAGAGTAAACCATTCTATCTATATCCCCCACAGTCTGTTGTTATTGAGAGTAAACCATTCTATCTATATCCCCCACAGTCTGTTGCTATTGAGAGTAAACCATTCTATCTATATCCCCCACAGTCTGTTGTTATTGAGAGTAAACCATTCTATCTATATCCCCCACAGTATGTTGCTATTGAGAGTGAACCATTCTATCTATATCCCCCACAGTCTGTTGCTATTGAGAGTAAACCATTCTATCTATATCCCCCACAGTCTGTTGCTATTGAGAGTAAACCATTCTATCTATATCCCCCACAGTCTGTTGCTATTGAGAGTAAACCATTCTATCTATATCCCCCACAGTCTGTTCGCTATTGAGAGTAAACCATTCTATCTCTATCCCCCACAGTCTGTTGCTATTGAGAGTAAACCATTCTATCTATATCCCCCACAGTCTGTTCGCTATTGAGAGTAAACCATTCTATCTCTATCCACCCCTGGTCTGTTGCTATTGAGAGTATACCATTCTATCTCTATCCCCACAGTCTGTTGCTATTGAGAGTAAACCATTCTATCTATATCCCCCACAGTCTGTTGCTATTGAGAGTAAACCATTCTATCTATATCCCCCACAGTCTGTTGCTATTGAGAGTAAACCATTCTATCTATATCCCCCACAGTCTGTTGCTATTGAGAGTAAACCATTCTATCTATATCGCCCACAGTCTGTTGCTATTGAGAGTGAACCATTCTATCTCTATCCCCCACAGTCTGTTGCTATTGAGAGTAAACCATTCTATCTCTATCCCCCACAGTCTGTTGCTATTGAGAGTAAACCATTCTATCTCTATCCCCCACAGTCTGTTGCTATTGAGAGTAAACCATTCTATCTATATCCCCCACAGTCTGTTGTTATTGAGAGTAAACCATTCTATCTATATCCCCCACAGTCTGTTGCTATTGAGAGTGAACCATTCTACCTATATCCCCCACAGTCTGTTGCTATTGAGAGTGAACCATTCTATCTATATCCCCCACAGTCTGTTGCTATTGAGAGTAAACCATTCTATCTCTATCCCCCACAGTCTGTTGTTATTGAGAGTGAACCATTCTATCTATATCCCCCACAGTCTGTTGCTATTGAGAGTAAACCATTCTATCTATATCCCCCACAGTCTGTTGCTATTGAGAGTAAACCATTCTATCTATATCCCCCACAGTCTGTTGCTATTGAGAGTAAACCATTCTATCTCTATCCCCCACTGTCTGTTGCTATTGAGAGTGAACCATTCTATCTCTATCCCCCACAGTCTGTTGCTATTGAGAGTAAACCATTCTATCTCTATCCCCCACAGTATGTTGCTATTGAGAGTAAACCATTCTATCTATATCCCCCACAGTCTGTTGTTATTGAGAGTAAACCATTCTATCTATATCCCCCACAGTCTGTTGCTATTGAGAGTAAACCATTCTATCTATATCCCCCACAGTCTGTTGTTATTGAGAGTAAACCATTCTATCTATATCCCCCACAGTATGTTGCTATTGAGAGTGAACCATTCTTTCTATATCCCCCACAGTCTGTTGCTATTGAGAGTAAACCATTCTATCTATATCCCCCACAGTCTGTTGCTATTGAGAGTAAACCATTCTATCTATATCCCCACAGTCTGTTGCTATTGAGAGTAAACCATTCTATCTATATCCCCCACAGTCTGTTGCTATTGAGAGTGAACCATTCTATCTATATCCCCCACAGTCTGTTCGCTATTGAGAGTAAACCATTCTATCTCTATCCACCCCTGGTCTGTTGCTATTGAGAGTATACCATTCTATCTCTATCCCCACAGTCTGTTGCTATTGAGAGTAAACCATTCTATCTATATCCCCCACAGTCTGTTCGCTATTGAGAGTAAACCATTCTATCTCTATCCCCCACAGTCTGTTGCTATTGAGAGTAAACCATTCTATCTATATCCCCCACAGTCTGTTCGCTATTGAGAGTAAACCATTCTATCTCTATCCACCCCTGGTCTGTTGCTATTGAGAGTATACCATTCTATCTCTATCCCCACAGTCTGTTGCTATTGAGAGTAAACCATTCTATCTATATCCCCCACAGTCTGTTGCTATTGAGAGTAAACCATTCTATCTATATCCCCCACAGTCTGTTGCTATTGAGAGTAAACCATTCTATCTATATCCCCCACAGTCTGTTGCTATTGAGAGTAAACCATTCTATCTATATCCCCCACAGTCTGTTGCTATTGAGAGTGAACCATTCTATCTCTATCCCCCACAGTCTGTTGCTATTGAGAGTAAACCATTCTATCTATATCCCCCACAGTCTGTTCGCTATTGAGAGTAAACCATTCTATCTCTATCCCCCACTGTCTGTTGCTATTGAGAGTAAACCATTCTATCTCTATCCCCCACAGTCTGTTGCTATTGAGAGTGAACCATTCTATTTATATCCCCCACAGTCTGTTGCTATTGAGAGTGAACCATTCTATCTATATCCCCCACAGTCTGTTCGCTATTGAGAGTAAACCATTCTATCTATATCCCCCACAGTCTGTTGTTATTGAGAGTAAACCAGTCTATCTAGTCTGAGACATAATTGTTATATCCAGCACTAATGTACTTTGACTTCTGACCTTGTCTCATTTATTAGTTCTGCTATTGACCAGCAGACCAAGGAGAAGGTGGCCATTAAGAAGCTCTATCGTCCATTTCAGTCGTTGATCCATGCTAAACGGGCCTACCGGGAACTACGACTGTTGCGGCACATCCAGCATGACAATGTAAGTACTTGTTAGCTTCTATTATAGTGGGATATCTGAGATGCGCTCCCCTAGACAGAGATTCCAGTCACTCAAAAATGTAGAGGCTTTTCATTACAATGCAGCAATTGTCATTCTACAGTACTTCACATCTGAATAATTTACAGTCCAATGGACACTATTCAGCATCCAGTTGTATTGCTTTGCCTCTTTCCTATGTGTTTATTTATGTTTAGGGGAAAGGAGTAGCGGCCGTTATGGGCCCGTGTTTTCACTCAACACTTCACAGTGCACATATTCCTAGAGAACTGTTCATCGGGCCCACTTGTTCTGTTACGGGTGATGAATAAGTCTCACTGCAACGTATAATGTGCGTGTGCTCACTTGTCGTGGGAATAAAACCTTCCATTCCTCTCCTACTCCCTGTTGTTTCCTAAAGGTGATCTGCCTCCTTAATGTCTTCACACCTGATTTCTCCCTGGAGAAATTCCAGACATTGTGAGTAGTGAGCTGTGAATAGCATTCCTCTGCCAGTTGTCTCAGCTTGTTGAGACAGGCTGCTCAGAGTGTATCTTGGACTTTTAGTTTCATAGTGTGTGTTTTCTGTTTCTGTTTGTGTGTGTCTGTATCTGTGTGTATGTGTGTACGTGTGTGCGTGTGTGTGTGTGTGTGTGTGCTTGCAGGCGTGCAGGTTTGTTCATGTTTGTTTGTGCTTGGGTATGTGATATCTTCTCATATCTGAGAAAAAACATAGATTTGATGTCTGGTTTAGGATTCTTACCACGAGACACAGTATATGATGTACCCTGCATTATTTTGTCATGTTATTATACACCTGCAGCACTTTTAGTTGTAGGTGGTAGAATTAGTACGTTGTGTTTTATATCATTCCATTTCCCTGCTTGTATTCTCTGCCAGAGTTACATGGTGATACTGTTTGTATCTGGCTACTGCCCCCCGCCCCTCTCTCCTTCATGTCACAGTTACATGGTGATACTGTTTGTATCTGGCTACTGCCCCCCCCCCCCCTCTCTCCTTCATGTCACAGTTACATGGTGATACTGTTTGTATCTGGCTACTGCCCCCCCCCCCCCTCTCTCCTTCATGTCACAGTTACATGGTGATACTGTTTGTATCTGGCCACTGCCCCCCGCCCCTCTCTCCTTCATGTCACAGTTACATGGTGATACTGTTTGTATCTGGCTACTGCCCCCCCCCCCCCCTCTCTCTCCTTCACGTCACAGTTACATGGTGATACTGTTTGTATCTGGCTACTGCCCCCCCCCCCCTCTCTCCTTCATGTCACAGTTACATGGTGATACTGTTTGTATCTGGCTACTGTCCCCCGCCCCTCTCTCCTTCATGTCACAGTTACATGGTGATACTGTTTGTATCTGGCTACTGCCCCCCCCCCCCCCTCTCTCTCTCCTTCATGTCACAGTTACATGGTGATACTGTTTGTATCTGGCTACTGCCCCCCCCCCCCCCCCCTCTCTCCTTCATGTCAAAGTTACATGGTGATACTGTTTGTATCTGGCTACTGCCCCCCCCCCCCCCCCCCCCCCCCCCCCCCCTCTCTCCTTCATGTCACAGTTACATGGTGATACTGTTTGTATCTGGCTACTGCCCCCCCCCCCCCCCCCCTCTCTCCTTCATGTCAAAGTTACATGGTGATACTGTTTGTATCTGGCTACTGCCCCCCCCCCCCCCCCCCCCCCTCTCTCCTTCATGTCACAGTTACATGGTGATACTGTTTGTATCTGGCTACTGCCCCCCGCCCCTCTCTCCTTCATGTCACAGTTACATGGTGATACTGTTTGTATCTGGCTACTGCCCCCCCCCCCCCCCCCCTCTCCTTCATGTCACAGTTACATGGTGATACTGTTTGTATCTGGCTACTGCCCCCCGCCCCCTCTCTCCTTCATGTCACAGTTACATGGTGATACTGTTTGTATCTGGCTACTGCCCCCCCCCCCCCTCTCTCTCTCCTTCATGTCACAGTTACATGGTGATACTGTTTGTATCTGGCTACTGCCCCCCCCCCCCCCCCCCCCTCTCTCCTTCATGTCAAAGTTACATGGTGATACTGTTTGTATCTGGCTACTGCCCCCCCCCCCCCCCCCCCCCTCTCTCCTTCATGTCACAGTTACATGGTGATACTGTTTGTATCTGGCTACTGCCCCCCGCCCCTCTCTCCTTCATGTCACAGTTACATGGTGATACTGTTTGTATCTGGCTACTGCCCCCCCCCCCCCCCCCTCTCCTTCATGTCACAGTTACATGGTGATACTGTTTGTATCTGGCTACTGCCCCCCGCCCCCTCTCTCCTTCATGTCACAGTTACATGGTGATACTGTTTGTATCTGGCTACTGCCCCCCCCCCCCCCTCTCTCCTTCATGTCACAGTTACATGGTGATACTGTTTGTATCTGGCTACTGCCCCCCGCCCCTCTCTCCTTCATGTCACAGTTACATGGTGATACTGTTTGTATCTGGCTACTGCCCCCCCCCCCCCCCTCTCTCCTTCATGTCACAGTTACATGGTGATATTGTTTGTATCTGGCTACTGCCCCCCCCCCCCTCTCTCCTTCATGTCACAGTTACATGGTGATACTGTTTGTATCTGGCTACTGCCCCCCCCCCCCCCCCCTCTCTCCTTCATGTCAAAGTTACATGGTGATACTGTTTGTATCTGGCTACTGCCCCCCCCCCCCCCCCCCCCCCTCTCTCCTTCATGTCACAGTTACATGGTGATACTGTTTGTATCTGGCTACTGCCCCCCGCCCCTCTCTCCTTCATGTCACAGTTACATGGTGATACTGTTTGTATCTGGCTACTGCCCCCCCCCCCCCCCCCTCTCCTTCATGTCACAGTTACATGGTGATACTGTTTGTATCTGGCTACTGCCCCCCGCCCCCTCTCTCCTTCATGTCACAGTTACATGGTGATACTGTTTGTATCTGGCTACTGCCCCCCCCCCCCTCTCTCTCTCCTTCATGTCACAGTTACATGGTGATACTGTTTGTATCTGGCTACTGCCCCCCCCCCCCCCCCCCCCCTCTCTCCTTCATGTCAAAGTTACATGGTGATACTGTTTGTATCTGGCTACTGCCCCCCCCCCCCCCCCCCCCTCTCTCCTTCATGTCACAGTTACATGGTGATACTGTTTGTATCTGGCTACTGCCCCCCGCCCCTCTCTCCTTCATGTCACAGTTACATGGTGATACTGTTTGTATCTGGCTACTGCCCCCCCCCCCCCCCCCTCTCCTTCATGTCACAGTTACATGGTGATACTGTTTGTATCTGGCTACTGCCCCCCGCCCCCTCTCTCCTTCATGTCACAGTTACATGGTGATACTGTTTGTATCTGGCTACTGCCCCCCCCCCCCCTCTCTCCTTCATGTCACAGTTACATGGTGATACTGTTTGTATCTGGCTACTGCCCCCCGCCCCTCTCTCCTTCATGTCACAGTTACATGGTGATACTGTTTGTATCTGGCTACTGCCCCCCCCCCCCCCCTCTCTCCTTCATGTCACAGTTACATGGTGATATTGTTTGTATCTGGCTACTGCCCCCCCCCCCCTCTCTCCTTCATGTCACAGTTACATGGTGATACTGTTTGTATCTGGCTACTGCCCCCCCCCCCCCCCCCCCTCTCTCCTTCATGTCACAGTTACATGGTGATACTGTTTGTATCTGGCTACTGTATCTGGCTACTGCCCCCCCCCCCCCCCCCCTCCCTCTCTCCTTCATGTCACAGTTACATGGTGATACTGTTTGTATCTGGCTACTGCCCCCCCCCCCCCTCTCTCTCTCTCCTTCATGTCACAGTTACATGGTGATACTGTTTGTATCTGGCTACTGCCCCCCGCCCCTCTCTCCTTCATGTCACAGTTACATGGTGATATTGTTTGTATCTGGCTACTGCCCCCCGCCCCTCTCTCCTTCATGTCACAGTTACATGGTGATACTGTTTGTATCTGGCTACTGCCCCCCCCCCCCCCCCCTCTCTCTCTCTCCTTCATGTCACAGTTACATGGTGATACTGTTTGTATCTGGCTACTGCCCCCCCCCCCCCCTCTCTCCTTCATGTCACAGTTACATGGTGATACTGTTTGTATCTGGCTACTGCCCCCCCCCCCCCCTCTCTCTCTCTCCTTCATGTCAAAGTTACATGGTGATACTGTTTGTATCTGGCTACTGCCCCCCCCCCCCCTCTCTCTCTCTCTCTCCTTCATGTCACAGTTACATGGTGATACTGTTTGTATCTGGCTACTGCCCCCCCCCCCCCCCCCCCTCTCTCTCTCTCTCCTTCATGTCACAGTTACATGGTGATACTGTTTGTATCTGGCTACTGCCCCCCCCCCCCCCTCTCTCTCTCTCCTTCATGTCACAGTTACATGGTGATATTGTTTGTATCTGGCTACTGCCCCCCCCCCCCCTCTCTCCTTCATGTCAAAGTTACATGGTGATACTGTTTGTATCTGGCTACTGCCCCCCCCCCCTCTCTCTCTCTCTCTCTCCTTCATGTCACAGTTACATGGTGATACTGTTTGTATCTGGCTACTGCCCCCCCCCCCCTCCCTCTCTCCTTCATGTCAAAGTTACATGGTGATACTGTTTGTATCTGGCTACTGCCCCCCCCCCCCCCCTCTCTCTCTCTCCTTCATGTCACAGTTACATGGTGATACTGTTTGTATCTGGCTACTGCCCCCCCCCCCCCCCCCCCCTCTCTCCTTCATGTCAAAGTGACATGGTGATACTGTTTGTATCTGGCTACTGCCCCCCCCCCCCTCTCTCTCTCTCTCTCTCCTTCATGTCACAGTTACATGGTGATACTGTTTGTATCTGGCTACTGCCCCCCCCCCCCCTCCCTCTCTCCTTCATGTCAAAGTTACATGGTGATACTGTTTGTATCTGGCTACTGCCCCCCCCCCCCCCCCTCTCTCTCTCTCCTTCATGTCACAGTTACATGGTGATACTGTTTGTATCTGGCTACTGCCCCCCCCCCCTCTCTCCTTCATGTCACAGTTACATGGTGATATTGTTTGTATCTGGCTACTGCCCCCCCCCCCCTCCCTCTCTCCTTCATGTCAAAGTTACATGGTGATACTGTTTGTATCTGGCTACTGCCCCCCCCCCCTCTCTCTCTCTCTCTCTCCTTCATGTCACAGTTACATGGTGATACTGTTTGTATCTGGCTACTGCCCCCCCCCCCCCCTCTCTCCTTCATGTCACAGTTACATGGTGATATTGTTTGTATCTGGCTACTGCCCCCCCCCCCTCCCTCTCTCCTTCATGTCAAAGTTACATGGTGATACTGTTTGTATCTGGCTACTGCCCCCCCCCCCCTCTCTCTCTCTCTCTCCTTCATGTCACAGTTACATGGTGATACTGTTTGTATCTGGCTACTGCCCCCCCCCCCCCCCTCTCTCTCTCTCTCCTTCATGTCACAGTTACATGGTGATACTGTTTGTATCTGGCTACTGCCCCCCCCCCCCCCTCTCTCTCTCTCTCCTTCATGTCACAGTTACATGGTGATACTGTTTGTATCTGGCTACTGCCCCCCCCCTCCCTCCCTCTCTCCTTCATGTCAAAGTTACATGGTGATACTGTTTGTATCTGGCTACTGCCCCCCCCCCCCCTCTCTCTCTCTCTCCTTCATGTCACAGTTACATGGTGATATTGTTTGTATCTGGCTACTGCCCCCCCCCCCCCTCTCTCCTTCATGTCAAAGTTACATGGTGATACTGTTTGTATCTGGCTACTGCCCCCCCCCCCCCCCCCTCTCTCTCTCTCTCTCTCCTTCATGTCACAGTTACATGGTGATACTGTTTGTATCTGGCTACTGCCCCCCCCCCCCCCCCCCTCTCTCTCCTTCATGTCAAAGTTACATGGTGATACTGTTTGTATCTGGCTACTGCCCCCCCCCCCCCCTCTCTCTCTCTCTCTCCTTCATGTCACAGTTACATGGTGATACTGTTTGTATCTGGCTACTGCCCCCCCCCCCCCCCTCCCTCTCTCCTTCATGTCAAAGTTACATGGTGATACTGTTTGTATCTGGCTACTGCCCCCCCCCCCCCCCCCCCTCTCCTTCATGTCACAGTTACATGGTGATACTGTTTGTATCTGGCTACTGCCCCCCCCCCCTCCCTCTCTCCTTCATGTCAAAGTTACATGGTGATACTGTTTGTATCTGGCTACTGCCCCCCCCCCCCCCTCTCTCTCTCTCTCCTTCATGTCACAGTTACATGGTGATATTGTTTGTATCTGGCTACTGCCCCCCCCCCCCCCCTCTCTCCTTCATGTCAAAGTTACATGGTGATACTGTTTGTATCTGGCTACTGCCCCCCCCCCCCCCCCCTCTCTCTCTCTCTCTCTCCTTCATGTCACAGTTACATGGTGATACTGTTTGTATCTGGCTACTGCCCCCCCCCCCCCCCCTCTCTCTCCTTCATGTCAAAGTTACATGGTGATACTGTTTGTATCTGGCTACTGCCCCCCCCCCCCCCCTCTCTCTCTCTCTCTCCTTCATGTCACAGTTACATGGTGATACTGTTTGTATCTGGCTACTGCCCCCCCCCCCCCTCCCTCTCTCCTTCATGTCAAAGTTACATGGTGATACTGTTTGTATCTGGCTACTGCCCCCCCCCCCCCCCCCCCCTCTCTCTCTCCTTCATGTCACAGTTACATGGTGATACTGTTTGTATCTGGCTACTGCCCCCCCCTCTCTCTCTCCTTCATGTCACAGTTACATGGTGATACTGTTTGTATCTGGCTACTGCCCCCCCCTCTCTCCTTCATGTCAAAGTTACATGGTGATATTGTTTGTATCTGGCTACTGCCCCCCCCCCCTCTCTCTCTCCTTCATGTCACAGTTACATGGTGATACTGTTTGTATCTGGCTACTGCCCCCCCCCCCCCCTCTCTCTCCTTCATGTCACAGTTACATGGTGATACTGTTTGTATCTGGCTACTGCCCCCCCCCCCCCTCTCTCTCTCTCCTTCATGTCACAGTTACATGGTGATACTGTTTGTATCTGGCTAATGCCCCCCCCCCCCCTCTCTCTCTCTCCTTCATGTCACAGTTACATGGTGATACTGTTTGTATCTGGCTACTGCCCCCCCCCCCTCTCTCTCTCTCCTTCATGTCACAGTTACATGGTGATATTGTTTGTATCTGGCTAATGCCCCCCCCCCCCCCCCTCTCTCTCTCCTTCATGTCACAGTTACATGGTGATACTGTTTGTATCTGGCTACTGCCCCCCCCCCTCTCTCTTTCATGTCACAGTTACATGGTGATACTGTTTGTATCTGGCTACTGCCCCCCCCCCCCCCCCTCTCTCTCTCCTTCATGTCACAGTTACATGGTGATACTGTTTGTATCTGGCTACTGCCCCCCCCCTCTCTCTCTCCTTCATGTCACAGTTACATGGTGATACTGTTTGTATCTGGCTACTGCCCCCCCCCTCTCTCCTTCATGTCACAGTTACATGGTGATATTGTTTGTATCTGGCTACTGCCCCCCCCCCCCCCCCCCTCTCTCTCTCCTTCATGTCACAGTTACATGGTGATACTGTTTGTATCTGGCTACTGCCCCCCCCCCTCTCTCTCCTTCATGTCACAGTTACATGGTGATACTGTTTGTATCTGGCTACTGCCCCCCCCCCTCTCTCTCTCTCCTTCATGTCACAGTTACATGGTGATACTGTTTGTATCTGGCTAATGCCCCCCCCCCCCTCTCTCTCTCTCCTTCATGTCACAGTTACATGGTGATACTGTTTGTATCTGGCTACTGCCCCCCCCCCCCCTCTCTCTCTCTTTCATGTCACAGTTACATGGTGATACTGTTTGTATCTGGCTACTGCCCCCCCCTCTCTCCTTCATGTCACAGTTACATGGTGATACTGTTTGTATCTGGCTACTGCCCCCCCCCCCTCTCTCTCTCTTTCATGTCACAGTTACATGGTGATACTGTTTGTATCTGGCTACTGCCCCCCCCCCCCCCCCCCCCCCCTCTCTCTTTCATGTCACAGTTACATGGTGATACTGTTTGTATCTGGCTACTGCCCCCCCCCCCCCCCCCCTCTCTCTCCTTCATGTCACAGTTACATGGTGATGCCCTTCGTTGCTGAGGATCTCGGTAACATCATGAAGAGGAGGAGATTGACTGATCGCGTCATTGTTTACCTCTTCTACCAGCTTCTATGTGGCCTCAAGGTGTTTACTACCACTCATTAAGTGTATACACAGGCCTTTAAATAATGCTATTACCAATGTGAAAATGATTAATCAAAAATGTATATTTTTCTATTTTTCTACCCTTAGTATATCCATTCTGCAGGGATCATCCATCGGGTTTGTATTAGGCTCTTATCGATATACATGAAACACATTTCTAAGTATATTTGAGTGACCAGATCGTATAACATCCTACAATACTTTGCTTTATTCTTTAGGACCTAAAACCTGGCAACCTCGCCGTGAACGATAACTGTGAATTGAAGGTAAATAAGAATTGGGAAACAACCTGCATGTCCATGTATTTATAGTACTGCACTTTTCATTTTATAACCTTCAGACAGTGAGAGAAATGTAATTTACTTGATTTAGAAAGATGCCACACGGGTGTTTAAAGACTACACTATATTGTTTGATTGTTGTGATTAAAGATAACCCTCTCTTTTTATAACCTTTACCTCACTTTTCCTTCACATTCCCTCGCTTTCTTTTTCTATCTCAGATCCTGGACTTTGGTCTAGCGAGACATGCAGAGAGTGAGATGACGGGCTATGTGGTGACACGCTGGTACAGGTCACCAGAGGTCATCTTCAACTGGATGCACTATAGCCAGTCAGGTGACCTATCGCCAACACACAATGAAAACCATTTCATATATTTTGGGCTTCACTTTCCTTGCATTGCAAACACTTCTAGGGTTATCTTACTCTTGTACTATTGGCTCATTGGTATCTCATGTGTTATATATTCTGTGTGTCTGTCTCCCTCTCAGTGGACTTGTGGTCAGCAGGCTGCATCTTAGCTGAGATGATCACAGGCCAGGTTCTGTTCCCAGGCAAAGACAGTATCCTCTAATGTTCCCTCTGACACTTCCACTGTATAACTCACTCATTATACATCAACACAAACACATAGATTCCTTACCTCATCCAGTGTATATTAATGATGTACCTATCATCTAGTTATCTGATGTACTTATCATTTAGTTATCTGATGTACTTATCATTCAGTTGTCTGATGTATCTTATCTGGTGTTGTTAGCATGTAGTTATAATAAAGTTATCTGGTGTAGTTATCATGACGTTATCTGGTGTAGTTATCATGAAGTTATATGGTGTAGTTATCAGAAAGTTATCTGGTGTAGTTATCTGGTGTAGTTATCATGCAGTTATCTGGTGTAGTTATCATGAAGTTATCTGGTGTAGTTATCATGAAGTTATCTGGTGTAGTTATCAGAAAGTTATCAGAAAGTTACCTGGTGTAGTTATCAGAAAGTTATCAGAAAGTTATCTGGTGTAGCTATCATGCAGTTATCTGATGTAGTTATCATGCAGTTATCTGGTGTAGTTATTATGAAGTTATCTGATGTAGTTATCAAGAAGTTATCTGGTGTAGTTATCATGAAGTTATCTGATGTAGTTATCTGGTGTGGTTATCGTGTCGTTATCTGGTGTAGTTATCTGATGTAGTTATCTGGTGTAGTTATCTGGTGTAGTTATCTGGTGTAGTTATCTGGTGTAGTTATCTGGTGTAGTTATATTGTGGTTATCTGATGTAGTTATTGTGCAGTTATCTGATGTAGTTAGCGTGTAGTTATCTGATGTAGTTAGCGTGTAGTTATCTGATGTAGTTATCAGGTGGAGTTAGCTGATGGAGTTATTGTGTAGTTATCATTGTGCAGTTGCACAAAGTACAACACCAATCATGCAATCAGACTGTTCACTGATCATTGCTGTAACTATTTTGCTTGAAACTGTTTCCACTGTCTGCCTTTGTGTGTCTCTACCCCCTCCTTGACCGTCCTGTTCAGGCATTGACCAGTTGAAGAAGATCCTCCACGTGACAGGAACACCACCGTCCTCCCTGCTGCAGAAGATGCAGAGCAAAGATGTAGGCCTACTGTCATCTCAGTCTAATGGCAACTATTCAGCTTGCAATGATTCAATGTAGCTTGGTGTTGAAGTCACAAGTTATGGTCAGTATGGGATTGACAGTTGAACATTGTTGGTATTGTCTTGCAGGCTCGTTCATATGTGCAGGGTCTCCCTATCCAAAAGAAGAAAAACTTTAAGGAAGTCTTTCCCTCCTTGGATGTAAATGGTGAGTATCTATCATTATTTTGCTAATGGAACATTCTGCATGGTGGTTATGAATATCCAGTTCTTCAGTGATGTTTTTCTGCTGTGTATAGAGAACAGTTGAGGGCTGTGATGACTCTACTTCATGCTCTATTTCCTAATATAAACTGGGTCGTTTGAGCCCTGAATGCTGATTGGTTGACAGCCGTGGTATATCAGACCGTATACCACGGGTATGACTAAACATTTATTTTTACTGCTCTAATTACATTGGTAACCAGTTTAAAATAGCAAGAAGGCACATTGGGGGTTTGTGGTATATGGCCAACAGGCTAAGGCCTGTATCCAGACACTCCGTGTTGCGTCGTATGTTAGAACAGCCCTTAGCCGTGGTATATTGGTCATATACCACACCCCCTTTCGGCCTTACTGCTTAAATGCCTACCTCTCTCTCTCTTCATGTCCTGTGTGTACCTCTGTCCAGCGGTGGATCTGCTGGACAGCATACTGCTGCTGGACCCAGACACCAGGATGACAGCTAAAGAGGGCCTCTCACACCCCTACCTCTCTGAGTTCCATGATCCAGAATCTGAACCCGACTCCCCGCCGTACGACGACTCCTTTGAAAGCATGGAGCTTGACGTGGGAGAGTGGAGTAGTGAGTGATATCTTACCTATGACTTACCTATGACTGATTACCTTGTTGTACATGTTGATGGGATTTATCCTGAATTACTCACTGCTTTTAGAGCCCTACACTTACACTTCTGCAAAGTTTCCCTTTTAGGAAATTCAATTCTAAAATACTGTATGTGTGGTTCATGTGGTAAAATTTAAAAAATATTGACTCTTTTCCTGTTAGGTCTGATCCACATGGAGATTATGACTTTTGACCCCAGAAACCCCAGTGCCACTGCAATGTAGCGGACAGACACAACAGAACACGGGCTCCCCCATGGCTCCCCCATTGCTCCATCTTATAAAAAGCATCACATTTCACAACATGGTTTCATGACTTCATGAAACATGATACTGGAAAGAATGGCGCCAAAGGAGATGGCTGTCTTTTTACGATCCCATAACTAATTGTGCGATTGTTTAAAAGCATTGTTGGTTAAGGGCTTGTAAGTAAGCATTTCACAGTGTTGTATTCGGCGCATGTGACAAATACAATTTGATTTGATTTGCTATGTCATCATTTTTATGGATCCCTCGTGTTTTAAGGGTAGGTCATGGTTTTAACTTGTTTTAAGGTATACATTTTCAGAATGCTTCGTAAAAAATGAACATGAATGATGTACAACCTTTTAATATATCAGTAGTATTATCATATTAAATATAGTAACGTGGTAATCAACCACACCATTTGCATGTTTATCCAATTGGCTACAATCTATGTGTGAACAATGTTTTTATCATGACTGAGTAAAACCTCATACCTCAAATCAATCTCATCTATGAACACATTTTCATCTCTGACTCAATTAGCATTTTCCAAAATTAAGCACGTTTTGGTATCTTAACTGAAAAATTATGTTTGATGCCAGAAAACTAAATCTCAATCAATAGATCCACATAGTGTACAGTAGACGGCACATGTTCAGTGTAATGTATAATGTTCTTATGCTGCCCTTTTTTTTTTGTGAACGGGTCAGATAGGTCATCATTTCAGTTCTGTTACAGCAATGGTAATAAGTAAAAAATACTTTAAGGTACTACTTAAGTCATTTTTTGGGAGGTATCTGTAGTTTGCTATTTATATTTTTGACAGCTTTTACCTTCACTACACTACATTCCTAAAGAAAATAACGTACCTTTTATTCCATACATTTTTCCTGACACCCAAAAGTACTTTTCAGAATTTTCAGGCAGGACAGCAATATGGTCCAATTCACGCGTCTATCAATATAACGCATTGTCATCCCTAATGCCTCTGATCTTACAGACTCACTGCAAATACTGCATTTGTAAATTATGTCTGAGTGTTGGAGTGCATCCCCTGGCTGTCCGTCAATAAAAAAAACAAGACAATTGTGCCATCTGGTCTGCTTAATGCAAGTATGATAATTGAGTACTTTTTTCATCATTGTGTTACAGTAGATATATGCGTGTGTTACATTAATTAAAGTTGTCTGCCTGTATCCCACCTGCTGAAATTGAAGTAGATTAAATACATTTAAATTGAATCAGATTTAATTACATTTGAATTAATACAGTACTACTGCTTTTGTCTAACGATTCACTAGCATTCCAAAAAGAGGGCAATATGAATGTTTGATTGTATTGTTTTGGGTGCAATGAATGCTATCCCAATTTCCTCAGAAAACATCCATACATGGTTGATATTTTTTTTATATAGTAAAGAGAAGTAACACATGTTAACACTATCTAATACTGTCAGATTCATTGTAAATCCCATTTAAAGGGACAGTTCATCCAAATTACAAAATTATATTGTTTTCCTTACCCTGTCAGCAGTTAATGGACAAGGTATGACAGCAATCATGCTTTGTTAATTTCTTTACCTGGTCACTGTTTCAAATGCTAAGTTTTTTTGCATTTTTGGCTCAAATCCAATGCAAGTCATTGGTACCTATATTATAATTGTTGCTCTTTATTAACACATCATCTATAAGAAACTTCAATGAGTTGTGATACATGTTTACATGATTCGGACATGAAGAGTAAAAATGCTAATATAGGTACCATTAACTTGCATTTCATTTGTGCTCCAAATGCTAAAAAGATATATTTTGAAACAGTGGCCAGGTAAACAAAACCAATGCATGGAGTGTGGTCATACCTTGTCCATAGACTGCTTACACAGGGTAAGAAAACAGTGCCATTTTGTAATTTGGATGAACTATCCCTTTAATAACTTAGTGGTTAACTAGATTATAGTGAGGATAAATTCCTCAATGTTGTGTTACAGGCCTTGACGATGTGTCATTACATTTGGCTATTTTGTGGTTTGAAATCGAATTCTTCACGAGTCAGCTCACACTTTGACACTGCAAAGAGCCGTTCACGTCTGATTGCATCTTGTTTTCCTGGTGGCAAAAAATTCTAATAGTTCCTTCATTTCAGTTTATGTGGCAAAACAAGAAAGAACCGTGTGGAGAATCATTGTACCATATAAACCAATGAAATATATTTTCCATAAACAAATATGTTGTATTTTCAGCTGGTGTACAAAACTGAATGTAAAAGACACAAAAACAAAACTTAGATCTATCGCTTTTTAGACTTGCTTTCAATGAGAATGACAGATCTGTAGCATGTACGCTGGGAGTCAGAAAGCAAGTGCAGGTGATGAGTTTAATAATAAACAGACCGTTTGCCACAATAACAGCCACGAGCCACGTATAGACATGACACACATAGTCAAATACTGCCTGGGGACTGGAACTAAGGGAGTGACAGATATAGGGGAGGTAATCAGTGAAGTGATGGAGTCCAGGTGTGCCTAATGATGAAGCGCAGGTGCGCGTGATGATGAATGCCAGGTGTGCATAATGATGAATGCCAGGTGCGCGTAATGATGAATGCCAGGTGTGCGTAATGATGAATGCCAGGTGCGCGTAATGATGAATGCCAGGTGTGCGTAATGATGAATGCCAGAGGTTGTAATCTGAATATAGGGGAAAAGGCCATTTCTAAACACGGCATGAGCCATTCTTACTAATCCGTTAGAAAACCAGTTAGGATTTAAGTACAATTTTTGTATTACTGAATCCTTAAGTGAGAGGGTCAATCATTTCTTATTTAATAATTGCAGCCCTCCGAAATCATATTCATTATTTAAATTGTCCCGTTTAATTTTTGGTCTGTCTTGCTGTTCCAAATCAAATGTAATATTTTTTGTTCATATATTTTAAAAACAAGTTGTTTGGTATAGTCCGGGCCATAAGTACATAGGTAAACTGCGATATGACTAAAGAATTAATCAGGATGATTTTTCAACAAATAGACAGGTGTTTACCTTTCCATGGTAGCAAGATCCTATCTATTTTTGATAACTTTCTGTAAAAATGTATTGGAGTTTGATCGTTTCTTTCTTTCGGATATGTCACGCCATGACCTTAGTATTCTTTGTTTTCTTTATTATTTTGGTTAGGTCAGGATGTGACATGGGTGATATGTGTGTTTTTGTCTCATCTAGGGTGTTTGTACTGTCTAGGGGTTTTGTAGATTTATGGGGTTGTTTCCATCTAGGTGTTTATGTAGGTCTATGGTTGCCTAGATTGGTTCTCAATTAGAGGCTGGTGTTTATCGTTGTCTCTGATTGGGAACCATATTTAGGCAGCCATCTTCTTTGGGTATTTCGTGGGTTATTTTCTATGTGTAGTTGCCTGTTTCAGCACTCTTTAGCGTAGCATCACGGTCGTGTTGTTGTTTTTGTTTAAGTGTTATTTGTGTTTTTCGTCATTCAATAAAATAATGGATTCACACCACGCTGCGCTTTGGTCCACTTCTTACGACGATCGTGACAGGATATAAATAGCGAGTCCACTTCACCGTCTGACCTTTTTATTGGTAAACTACACGGTAATGAAAAATATTTTAAAAAATGCGATCCAATATGTAATATGGTACAGTTATCATACAGTTGAAGTCGTAAGTTTACATACACTTAGGTTGGAGTCAATAAAACTTGTTTTTCAACCACTTCACAAATTTGTTAACAAACTATAGTTTTGGCAAGTCGGTTAGGACATCTACTTTGTGCATGACACGTAATTTTTCCAACATTTGTTTACAGACAGATTATTTCACTTATAATTCACTGTATCACAATTCCAGTGGGTCAGAAGTTTCCATACTTTAAATTGACTGCCTTTAAACAGCTTGTGAAATTCCACAAAATGATGTCCAGGATTTAGAAGCTTCTGATAGGTTAGTTGACATCATTTGAGTCAATTGGAGGTGTACCTGTGGATGTATTTCAAGGCCTACCTTCAAACTCAGTGCCTCTTTGCTTGTCATCATGTGAAAATCAAAATTAATCAGGCAAGACCTCAGAAACAAAATTCTAGACCTCAACATGTTTGGTTCATTCTTGGGCGCAATTTCTAAACGCGTGAAGGAAAAGAAAACCGCACACTGCTCTTTCCTTCACCTTCAACTGTTGTCATCCACCTGCAAAAAAGATTGCTCAGATGTGCAAATGACTTTTTCAAACACCTGAAGGTACCATCGTTATGTTTGGAGGAAAAAGGGAGAAGCTTGCAAGCCGATGAACACCATCCCAACCGTGAAGCACGGGGGTGGCAGCATCATGTTGTGGGGGTGCTTTGCTGCAAGAGGGACTGGTGCACTTCACAAAATAGATGGCATCATGAGGTGGGAAAGTTATGTGGATATATTGAAGGAACAATCTCAAGACATCAGTCAGGAAGTTAAAGCTTGGTCACAAATGGGTCTTCCAAATGGATAATGACCCCAAGCATAACTGAAAAATTGTGTGCGAGGAAGGAGGCCTACAAACCTGAATCAGTTACACCAGCGCTGTCAGGAGGAATGGGCCAAAATTCACCCAACTTATTGTGGGAAGCTTGAGGAAGGCTACCCGAAACATTTGACCCAAGTTAAACAATATAAAGGAAATGCTACCAAGTACTAATTGAGAGTATGTAAACTTCTGACCCACTGGGAATGTCCTGAAAGAAATAAAAGCTGAAATAAATGATTCTCTGCACTATTATTCTGACATTTCACATTGTTAAAATAAAGTGGGGATCCTAACTGACCTAAAACAGGGATTTTTTTACTTGGATTAAATGTCAGGAATTGTTAAAAACTGAGTTTAAATGTATTTGGATAAGGTTGTATCCAGAGAGGTGAGAGAGATTATCTAGATCCTCTTTGAGGCTGTGGAGCGTTCCAAATTGCAGATTTAAAAGAAAACATGACCACTTTGATTTAAGCCTGTGGCAGCAGGTAGCCTAGTGGTTAGCGTCTTGGGCCAGTAAAATAAAGCTTGATAGATCGAATCCCTGAGCTGACAAGGTAAAAGTCTGTTGTTCTAACCCTGAATACGGCAGTTAGTTACCCACTGTTCCTGGACCGTCATTGAAAATAAGAATTTGTTTTTAACTGACTTGCAAAGTAAAATAAAAAAAGCCCTGAATCTCTAGCCCATTGATATTACTGTTGGATCTAATTTTAATAGCTAGAATTTCGATGGTCATAATAAACACATATGCCGATAATGGACAACCTTGTTTCACTCCTCTTGACCTTTTAATACTTTCTGAGAAGTAGCCATTATTTACTATTTTACACCTAGGGTTACTATACATAACTTTAACCCATTTTATAAGATATTCTCCAAAATTGCAATAGTCCAGGCATATATATATCAATTCTAGTCGTGCTCAATGGCCTTTTCAAAATCAGCTGTGAATACCAATGCAAATACAAAGAGGTCATTTACAAGTAAGTTAACTCTTTGTGAACTTTAAAAGTGTGGTTGCTTTTAGTAACCCTATCAGCCCTCTCAGTAATGTCATTGTGTCTATGTAGAACAGATATAGTAAGAAGAGAAAGAGTGAACACAAGTATTTTATAGAACTCCGATTTATTCACAATGTTTTGGTTGTACATGATCAATAACATTCAATAAATCTGGGTGTACCAGTCAGAATGACAAGAAAAACACTGTTTGCAAACAGCAGTGGAGAACCCATTGTCCCTGTGATAGGGAGAGTTAAGAGTTAATGCTAGATTATTTACCTCAGAGCAAAGGGCGACACTTTAGTGTGGCTGCTTATGTTGATCTCCTGGCAGTCCCCACAATGCATAGCAATATGGGGGCAGCGAAGCAGTGGGGACGGGGGGTTGGGAGGGGGGGGGGGGGTGTACTCTGTACTTGTCAGCTGTCTCAACATTGAGTGAACAGCATGGCACGTCTCTGCCAGGCCCATTTGGAGGCTATGTGTGCAAAGGGAACCTACTGTTACCTTATGAAATGCACTGTCACAGCACTGTCAACCAATATTGTGTCTCCATGACAGGCACCATCCAGCAACTAAAGACAGCCAGGCTGAATGTAGAGTGAGCAGACTCACTTCTCTGCTGCAGGTTCTTACTATCTCTCTGCCTCCATCTTTGTTGGTGTATGTTCTGAATCTGTGAGGGACAGGATACTCAGTGCAGGAATAAATCACATGAAATATTGGGCTGGAAAAGATCTGTCAGTTGCATTCAAAGTGCATCCAGTAATTCCTATCAGCCAGTAACTATGGGGCATATGCAGCTAAGGAGGTCAAACCACCCTGGGTTATAATGTAGATCAATAGATGCTCTGTGCCTGCATGTGACAGGAGGAGTTTGTAACTTGCTTTGGTTGTCGAGGAAGAGAGGGAGAGGAGGAGGTGAGGGGGAGGTGGGGACAGCCAGACAGACTTCTGTGTTTAGAAGCGTCTGGATGTGGAGGTCATGGAGGAACGGGACATGGAGACACCACCACCGCCGCCGCTCATGCCGAATCCACTGCCGCCGCCACCACCGCTCATGCCGAATCCACCGCCGCCACCGCCGCTCATGCCGAATCCACCGCCGCCACCGCCACCGCTGCTCATGCCGAAGCCGCCACTGCTTTTCATGGACATGCTACTGCCACCTCCATATCCGAAGCCACCTCCACCGCCTCCACCACCACCCATGCCGAATCCACCGCCGGAGCCTGGGAGAGGAAGATGGAAGGGGCGAAGTCAGTACTTGGACTAATCAGACCGATTGTCTTCACTGTTATCATTTTCTTGTCTAACTGAATTTGAATGCATATGTATGAGGTTCTTACCGCCGCCGCCACCACCACCACTGCTGGAGGTCTGTACGTGGATGGTTGCAATTCCACCTCCAGTTCCACCTCCGGTAATCCTTTGAAGAGATTCATAGATTAGTTGACATGATCACTAAGCATATACTACAGTGAAAGAGCTGACTTAATTTAAAATATTTTCAATTACTTGTGTTGAGCCTTTACCTTTCCTATCCATGCATTTGGTACGTTTTGTTTCACTATCTATTTATTTGATTGTGTAATTACCTGCTCTCCTCTCCTTCCAGTAGTTTCCTGTAGGTAGCGATCTCAATGTCCAGGGCAAGTTTGACGTTCATCAGCTCCTGGTACTCGCGCACCTGCCGGGCCATGTCCTGCTTGGCTCTCTGGAGGGCTTCCTCCAGGTCCTTGATGCGGAGCTTGGCGTCCTTCACCGCCATCTCCCCGCGCTCCTCAGCCTCTGCGATCTGGTTCTCCAGGTTGGCACGCTACAAGGTAAAAGAAAGACAAGATCAGAAATCAGATTGATGTTTTCACTTAACGGAATATTAGTGTCGTGCCAGACCTGATACTATTTTGAATTGGCCGTCTTTTGACAAACTACTGTACCTGTCCTTTGACGTTCTCGATCTCGTTTTGGAGACGGCTGATCATGCGGTTCAGCTCGGCCATCTCTGCCTTGGTGTTGCGCAGATCATCCCCATGTTGTCCTGCAGAGGACTGCATCTCTTCAAACTGGAGGAATAGAGGCCCAGGCATGAGTCAGTGTGAAGCCTATATGTTATTATGTACTGTACCTAATTAAAGGATATCCATAAAAATCAGTGGAGGCTGCTGAGGGGAACGGAGCGAATGGAATGGCATCTAACCATGTGTTTGATGTATTTTATACCATTCCACTCATTCCGCTCCTGCTATTTCTACAAACCCATCCTCCCCAATAAATGTTGCCACCAACCCCCTGTAATAGAAATATACTGAAGTCTCCTCATACCTTCTGCTTGTACCAGGACTCGGCCTCGGCTCTGCTGCGGTTGGCGATGTCCTCATACTGGGCGCGCACTTCAGCCACGATGGAGTCCATGTCCAGGTTACGGCTGTTGTCCATCTCCACCACCACTGAGGTGTCCTTGATCTGGCCCTGCAACTCACTCAGCTCCTGGAGAGAGAGAAGGAGATAGGAGGAAGTCAGGAAAGCCGTAATGTGGATAAAAAATAAAAATGTTTTTAAAGCTTATTGTATTTTGACATGGTCCTCACTGCTTCATAGATGGCCCTGAGGAAGTTGATCTCATCCTGAAGGGAGTCGACCCTGGCCTCCAGCTCAACCTTGTTCATGTAGGCGCCATCAACATCCTTCTTGAGGAGGACAAACTCATTCTCCACTGAGGCACGCTTGTTGATTTCATCTTCATATCTACAAAAACACATGGCACATGGTTATATGGGGCCAGCATTTAGGACAGTTAGAGCATCCATGCAATGTCTGGTGTCGAACTCACTTGTTCTTGAAGTCCTCCACCAGACCCTGCATGTTCATCAGCTCTCCTTCCAGCTTGACCTTCTCTCCTCCCAGGCCATCCAGCTGTCTGCGCAGGTTGGCGATATAGGCCTCGAACATTGCATCGATGTTGGAGCGTGTGGTGGTCTGGTCCTGCAGGAGGCTCCACTTGGTCTCCAGCATCTTGTTCTGCTGTTCCAGGAAGCGTACCTGTGTGTTGTGATGCAAATGGAACAGTTACTATCAGGTGTCATAATTACAACTACAACCAGGGTTGCACACATCTTCCACTACAGAATACCAATCCGGGTTACGTAATATTTTATCACCTTGTATCATGTGATGTAGAAGCCACCGTGCTTCTACATCTGCATTGCTTGCTGTTTGGGGTTTTAGGCTGGGTTTCTGTATAGCACTTTGTGACATCAGGTGATATAAAAAGGGCTTTATAAATACATTTAATTGATTGATTTGATTTACATGCAATGCCATATGACTTGCCTTGGTAACATCTCCTTGGCAACGTTAACTTGTGTATTTATTTAGTGTCTCAAGACTTGCATTCACTAAGTTAATGAAGACGGTATGGTATGCCTGTAGTTGTTTATTGGGTCTCAGACAAAGCTGCTGTTACACCTCTGTATAAAAGGACTGACTTGCACACGCAGCCCTCTGTGGGCCCTTGTTAACAGGTACTGAGCTGAGCTCTTCCCTCAGGGCTGGGGCGGACAGGAAGACATCCATCCACTTTATATCTCTCTGTACTATGTGTGTTCTGTTCTAGTGAGGTGATGTTGCCTTGACTTGCCATAACCTGAACAAGTTTCAACAGTTTCCTGCTTACAGAAGATTCCTTCCATGTGAGGTACATGGGCGAGGCTGCACATCCCTGAGGAGGGAGGGAGTCTTAGCCTGCCACACCCGAGCCAATCCTCCCTTATTATCACCAATGGCAAGCCCCAGCAGATATGGCTGGGTTGCCCCGCCTTAGCCTGAGGTGGAATGGCCTAGTGAATGAACTTGCCTGCTGCCACACCCTGTAATTATAAGACATTATTCTACAGAATCTGAGAAATACCTGCCTGAGGGCATTTACTGTCCTGTTTTGGTAAAACAAGTCTTCATTGATTTACATTTGGTTGAGTTAGGGAATTAAGGGTTTATTAAATACAAATGTTTTGCAGAAGAAAGACAAATGAGATGACTGAATTTGATCTGTTCGACCGTCCAGAAAAAAAGCAGGTCCGAGTCTGTGAAAAGATGAAAATATGTATTTTCAATAACAGGGTGAGGCTAGGTGATTTCTATCTCTAACTTGAGAAGATGTCTGATCTTCACTATTGTCCATACCATCGTAGTCTGAAATAATTAAAGTATTTAGGAACAACCTCGATCACAACTTGCTGTTTCAGACAGATTGATAAAGTATAATTTTAGCCATATTAACTTCAAACTCTTGCAGGTGGGTCTCTGCCAGTTGTGAGGGAGAGATGGGAGAGAGGAGAAACTCTCAGGTGCACCATCAGAGACAGAGCATTCTATTGAAAGCCAGCGAGTCCCTTGCTGCTGCCATGGGAATGGGGCTATAACCTGATCCCGTCCCTCACTCCACTCAGAGTGGGCCCGTGGTTATAGGATCTGCCTGGGCTAGGGTTTCCAAACTCACCCCCCTCTAACTCACAGAGCCAGGGCAATTACAGTCTAACAAAACTACTCAAGCAGTGATGCACTTTCAGTTTCAATGCAACAGTCTGCACATTGGAACAAGGTGATATGCCCCTGTTTATACATTAAGGTAAAGGATACACCCTTGTTTTTACTTTAAGGCAAAGGATGCAGCCACTACATCATTCAGTGTATTTGTTTTCACAGCCAGTCCTAACTGGTTCCTATATGGTTAGGATTTCCGGGTGTTGCATAATGAGTGGCTGTGAAATATTTAGTGCAGCTAGTCAAGCGTGCAGCTAGTCAAGCGTGCTATTTGCAACCTGTACCATAAAACAGTATCCCAGCCATCAATTGCTATTGCAGATACTTTGCAGTATCTCTTTGCAGTGTCTGATTTGTAGTATACTGTATCTGCATCCTGTCTATGCTGGCATATGGTAGATGATGATCAATGCAATATATTTTGTTTACTTGGACAGGCCCATAGTCATGGCATACTTAATACTTTCAACATCCTGTTAGACGGAAGGGCTTTCAGAGAATAGAACACTACTGACCTTATCAATGAAGGAGGCGAAGCGGTTGTTGAGGCCTTTGATCTGTTCTTTCTCTTGGGTACGGACGGTCTGAATGTTGGGGTCAATGGCCAGGTTGAGGGGGGCTAGCAGACTTGTGTTGACTGTGACAGCTGTGATTGGGGCGAAGCCACCGCCGCCGCCGCCACCCATGCCGAAGCCTCCACCGCCGCCACCCATGCCGAAGCCTCCACCACCGCCACCCAGGCCGAAGCCTCCACCACCACCGCCCAGGCCGAAGCCTCCACCGCCGCCGCCCAGGCCGAAGCCTCCACCGCCGCCGCCCATGCCGAAGCCTCCACCTCCCATGCCTCCGCCACCGCCACCGCCCATGCCTCCACCACCGCTCATGTAGCTGTAGCTGGAGATTCCTCCACCACCACCACCACCACCCAGGCCGAAGCCTCCTCCACCACTGCCGCCTACAGAGCGTCTAACCGACGAGCTGCTCATACGGCTGGAGCCCATGGGAACTGCTGAAGAGGAGAAGCTGGAGAAGCTCTTCCTCACACTACCGCCGCCGCCGCCACCACCACCGCCGGAGCTGAATCCTCTGCTGGAGCCGAAGCCTCCGCTCATGCTGCCACTGCTCTTGTAACTGATGCTCATGGCTGCAGCTGTTCTGGTCCTCTGAGGGGGGTAGTAGAAATGGAGTGAGACAGAGAGGATTGGTGGTGCAGGTGATCTCACTAAGAGGAAAGTCAAGTCCCTCTGAGTGACTGCTCTCTGGAGGCGGCTGGCTTATATTTCCCTCTCAAGGGGTGGGTCTGCATGGCACAGGGCTCCTCCCCAGCATCTGCCTGCCTCCTAGTTCTCTCACCTGCAGGCTGAGGGGTTGGAGCGACCCAGCTCGTCAGACGGGTAGCCGCTGTAAACTAATCAGGCTTCCGGCACACCCAGGTGCACACTCAGAGGAATGGCAAACCCATTCAGTTATTTCTCAGAGACATTACTTTCTCAGGTGTATTGAAGACTAAATGTTCATCACATAATTTAATCTGGGGTTTTGTGCATGGTGATATCCAAAACGTCAGCTACTCTTTGCATGATTGAGCAAAGACTAATATCTGCATGGACTGTATAGGATAGGATAATATATCCTGCAGGTTGTGTTGGAATTGTTGAATGTGTAACATTTGCTGAAGAGACTGTACCACGCTTCCTAATCTCTCATCAGAAGAGGCTATCATCTCACTCATCCCCACAGAAACAGAGACTACAACTGTCTGGAAAACACAAACACTGCTCTGTTCCCTCTACTCAATGCCTCACTCACGGATACACAGACTGGATTGGTCGTCCGGGAGACTGGTCGTATCAAAATACCTGAGAATAGTTCAATGTTTTGTTCACATTCATCAGTGTTTGTTAGGATCTGTGACATTTTTATTTAGAGGTTGATAAATCCCTAACTACAATGTAGGTTTCATCTCTGCAGCACGACCCTAAGGGTTATTCGTACACCGTAGTGGGGTGACAGAAATGTATGGCACTACATTCTGTAGGTGGTGTTGCTGTGCTGGGAGGAATGTAACTGCCTGACTCTGTCTCAGCCTGTCTCTTGTATGTTTACTGTCTTGGTTACAGGGAGTTGTTCTGGAGTTACTCTTGATCTTGGTCGAGGGAATGACAAAAGTTTGAAAAAGAGCTGAACTGTGGGAGGGCAATGGAGATAAGGAGGGGATGCAGAAAAGGCGTAGAAGAAGACTAACTTTATTGTAGGCTTAGACAATATAAGAGTTATATATTTATAATTGTAGTCTGTGTGTTGCTATAGTTACCTTGTGAAGTCAAAACACTGTAAGCTCAGTGCTGTGGGGACACACATAGGTGTAGGATCTTAATTTGATCACTCATTTTGTTCCTGATAATTTTTCTGCACCGCAGGAAATGCAAACTTGTAGTGTATTCAAGGTTAAAAAGGTTTCTAAAGTAAAAAAAAATAAAAAAAATTAAAAAATGTCATTGAAATTTCCACTTTAAAATGCCAGACTTGATTTGCCCTAAAGAAAAATGCATTAACCCCTACAAAAATTGTCCATTAATTATAATCCACATAATGATATACATTTCCTGTTGCTGCAGGATTATTTTCCTGCTGTAGCAAACATGCTCAAATTAAGATTCTACATCATTATGTGGATTATAATTAATGGACAATAAGTAATTTGATCCGCTGAGAGAACCAGAGAAATAAAGCACAGAGAAAAATATTTACTCTGAGGGAGTGATTGAGTTGTCGGTGTTCTGAAGACATTTTTATGAAGTAAGGAGGGTGCTTTTGGCACAGTTTACTGGAACTTTGACAGTATTATGATAAAGAAAATAACTACAAGGCTATGATTCGTTTTTTATTCTGACAATTACCTTACTATTAGACATCTGATTTATTTATTGGCTCATTTTCTCCTGGTGAAGGGATAGGAGAGAAGCTAGCATGATAAGGTGAGCTGGTAGCATGCCCCAAGCCTTCCAGTCATCATCTATGCAGCAGTGGTCAACTCTTACCCTACTAGGTCCGGAACCTTCTGGTTTTCTGTTCTACCTGATAATTCATTGAACACACCTGGTGTCCCAGTTCTAAGTCAGTCCCTGATTAGAGGGGAACAAAAAAAAATGTTGTGGAACTGGCTTTGAGGTACAGAGTTGAGTTTGAAGGGATCTATGGCATTGGCATTGGCTGTCTTCTGTGTCTAGCCCTGCTACTGTATGGGCTGCAATGGGAAAGCATACCACCTACCGCTTTGTTGCCAAAAGACGCTAACATCTTGAAAAGTTTTTTAGGGGAGTCACACTATATGCAACATTTAGCGGTTTGTTATTTTATTGTAAATGGTTCTATACCGTAAACTGGCTATTTCTGGGTTACTAAATGCACTTTAAGTTGGTTTATTGTGCAAAAAATGGGAAGCTTAAACATGGCAGAGTGTCGCATTGACAGTTTAGAAGAAAGGACAGCGGTAGTGAAAATGAGAAGGAAATACTTGTTCAGACTTATTAAGCCATAGGTGGAGACATCCCTTTCTCCGTAGTACACCTAGAATGTCCGCAGGGTGCAAGTGAACTATGGGCGGGACACACCCTTCATGCCGTCACGCACACAGGGCTTACACAGACGTTTTTCTCCCAAGCATGGTACTGTCAGAAAAGTGCAACATGATATCAGAGACACTGTCAATGTCATATCAGTGCCAATGCCATGTCATTTTAAAAGGTCTGCATGGTCTTTACAGTATGCTTGCATCCAAATGTACCTGTTTATTATTTGATTTGATTTGAATGCTTGTATACCCTCCCATTGTCTAATGACTGTAGAATCGTAATCTGTAGTGGAGGCACTAGCTTTGGCACCATGGTCGTCACAATCAGGCCACACCATTTTATTTTCTTTGTATTCATAATCTCTGTGCACCTATTGTTGTTAACCTTCTTCAAAGATAGTAGATGGGAATCAGCCAGTCACAGGATCTTAGAAGATCTTCTCAGCTATGACATGTGACAAGTTAGGTTGCCTTTTGGTATGGTATGTTGCTCTTGTTTCATTGAGAGCACAGCTCAAATTCAGTTTATCTCAAGATACTTGGCAGGTTTTACTGAGAAAAGCTAGTGATTACTTGAGCAAAATGAGCCTCTGGCGTAATATGAACTATTAAAATGGAGGAACTGTTTTGTTGCGGTCTGAATGAATCATTGCATCTCACACCTCCGCCAGCATTTTGGAGTTCTACCGTTAACTGAACATTCTAAAGCATAGGCCCTACTGTACACACATGGTGTTCAGGTCTGATAAGTAACACTGCTTGTCACTTTCGATAGAAGCGTTCACTAAATGATATTTATTTGTGTATAATTTATACTCAAATAGTCAAGGGTATACTTCCACTACAAGACCATGGTACTTGCCTACTGAGGAACTGCCCCTCCCTACCTTCAGGCTATGCTCAAACCCTACACCCCAACCGTAGCACTCCTTTCTGACACCTCTGGTGTCTTGGCCCTCCCACCCCTAAGGGAGGACAGCGCCCACTCAGCCCAGTCCAAGCTATTCTCTGACCTGGCACCGCAATGGTGGAACCCAGCTTCCCCCTGAAGTCCCTGTCCATCTTCCTAAAACATCTGAAACTTAAATAATCTCCCAGCAACCCCCCTTTTGTGAACTAATATTTGCACTTAACTTTTTTCCCCCTTGCTAGCTCTGACTTTGCTGATTGCTACTATGGAGGAAAAATATATTTACTATGACTGTGATATGTGGTTGTACCAGCTAGCTATCTTAAGATGGGTTTACTAACTGTAAGTTGCTCTGGATAAGAGCATATGCTAAATGACTAAAATGTACATGTAAATGACTGTAGTATCTTAATGTCCCTGTTTACCCTCTCAATGTCTAATGACTGTAGTATCTTAATGTCCCTGTTTACCCTCTCAATGTCTAATGACTGTAGTATCTTAATGTCCCTGTTTACCCTCTCAATGTCTAATGACTGTAGTATCTTAATGTCCCTGTTTACCCTCTCAATGTCTAATGACCGTAGTATCTTAATGTCCCTGTTTACCCTCTCAATGTCTAATGACTGTAGTATCTTAATGTCCCTGTTTACCCTCTCAATGTCTAATGACTGTAGTATCTTAATGTCCCTGTTTACCCTCTCAATGTCTAATGACTGTAGTATCTTAATGTCCCTGTTTACCCTCTCAATGTCTAATGACTGTAGTATCTTAATGTCCCTGTTTACCCTCTCAATGTCTAATGACCGTAGTATCTTAATGTCCCTGTTTACCCTCTCAATGTCTAATGACTGTAGTATCTTAATGTCCCTGTTTACCCTCTCAATGTCTAATGACTGTAGTATCTTAATGTCCCTGTTTACCCTCTCAATGTCTAATGACTGTAGCATCTTAATGTCCCTGTTTACCCTCTCAATGTCTAATGACTGTAGTATCTTAATGTCCCTGTTTATCTTCTCAATGTCTAATGACTGTAGTATCTTAATGTCCCTGTTTACCCTCTCAATGTCTAATGACTGTAGTATCTTAATGTCCCTGTTTACCCTCTCAATGTTTAATGACTGTAGTATCTTAATGTCCCTGTTTACCCTCTCAATGTCTAATGACTGTAGTATCTTAATGTCCCTGTTTACCCTCTCAATGTCTAATGACTGTAGTATCTTAATGTCCCTGTTTACCCTCTCAATGTCTAATGACTGTATTATCTTAATGTCCCTGTTTACCTTCTCAATGTCCAATGCCTGTAGTAAATACCTTGCAATAGGCCTAAATGTACCTACACTCTCATGAACAAGAGTAATCCCAGATCAGCTCTACATTGCATCTGGGTTCAGAACCACAATTACAACTCTAGTGAAGGAGACATTCTGATCAGATTGACTTCATTTCACCACCCTGTCTCCAAATTATGGGAGACTTCCGTTGGACAAAGCACATCAAAATGCTGTAAAGGGATTTGTATGGTCTCAGACCTTGGACACCTGTGGTACTACATCTCTGCAGAGCATTGTGCCATTATGTTCACGTGAAAGTAAGTCCACTACTTTATGTCAACAAAGGTCAGGGTCAGGATTAAGTATAAGGTTAGATACAAAAACCCTCCCCTGCATGTTTCTTCCTATCAGCCTCTGTAAGGGCTAAAATACCCCACTCAGTCAGGCAGCTATAACTCTTGTAACTGTGGATGGGCGTTGTCTTTCCAGAGTCGTTAAAGTGACTTACTGCTGAGATAGAAGTGTCTTGTCAATCTCACCACAGAGACGAAAACAAGTATGTTATCATTGTTAATAGATCTTTCAGGCAATCAAACACAGGTGAAGCCACTCCCTATAGAAGTGATAAAAAAAAAACATTTTAAATGGTTGGTTTTTATTGTCATACTATGGCATGTGCTTTCCCCCTAGGAGTTAGGCCTATAAATATGAAATATTAAAATGATAGTGGATGTAAGAACGGTACAGCTAAAGGAGAAGCAGCCCTCGTTAAATGTGGGAAGTGAGACATACTGTTTTGACATCAGAGAGAGCAGTACGGGAAAGGTTCAGAATACCTTCCTCGTGCTGCTAAGGTTCAGAATACCTTCCTTGTGCTGCTAAGGTTCAGAATACCTTCCTCGTGCTGCTAAGATTCAAAATGACTTCCTCATGCTAAAAAGGTTCCGAATACCTTCCTGATGCTGAAAAGGTTCAGAATACCTTCCTCATGCTGCTACGGCTCAGAATACCTTCCTCTTGCTGGTAGAGTTCAGAATACCTTCCTCTTGCTGCTAGAGTTCAGAATACCTTCCTCGTGCTGCTAAGGTTCAGAATACCTTCCTCTTGCTGCTAGAGTTCAGAATACCTTCCTCGTGCTGCTAAGGTTCAGAATACCTTCCTCTTGCTGCTAGAGTTCAGAATACCTTCCTCTTGCTGCTAGAGTTCAGAATACCTTCCTCTTGCTGCTAGAGTTCAGAATACCTTCCTCTTGCTGCTAGAGTTCAGAATACCTTCCTCTTGCTGCTAGAGTTCAGAATACCTTCCTCTTGCTGCTAGAGTTCAGAATACCTTCCTCTTGCTGCTAGAGTTCAGAAAACCTTCCTCTTGCTGCTAAGGTTCAGAATACCTTCCTCATGCTGCTAAGGTTCAGAATACCTTCCTCTTGCTGCTAGAGTTCAGAATACCTTCCTCCTGCTGCTAACGTCTCATTTATGACGCTGCATTGTTTCTGCCCTAACAGTGGACATTTGGGTGCAGAGACCCCAGTAGATGTAAAGACTAGGTACTTCAGATGAAATGTAACCGCTTCAAGACAACACCCTTCTGAGCAGTTCACTTTCTCATTGAAATGAGCTTTGAGATACATTTCATTATAGAATGATTAAGGAGTGGGGTGGTTGGAGGTATCCTCCCTATGGGAACTCTAGACTGTAAAGGATTGAACAAAAGAGAACATACATTCAGTATTCATACTGTAACGTGTAGAGAGATGAATGGGGCAAGATTTACTCTTATTTGTCATAAGGGGAGAGGTTGACTGGTCATACAACAATTTATTTGGTATTACAATGAGTCTGTGTAAAAAAAAATCACCTTGATGATGTCCCATTACCTGTGCCAAGGGACCACACCCACTCATACCCACCCAGCAGTTGGCATGGAGCAGACAAAGCTGTGCCTGGGACTGGCACAGGATCAGTGTCCCACAAATTAATGATGAAAGCCGGCAGTGCCCTGCCACACCCTGGCGGTGTTCTCTACAATTATGTGCATTAATACTGGCAGGTGTGTGTGTGTGTGTGTGTGTGTGTGTGTGTGTGTGTGTGTGTGTGTGTGTGTGTGTGTGTGTGTGTGTGTGTGTGTGTGTGTGTGTGTGCAATTCACACTGTATAACAACCACACTTCTGAAAGCGCTATCCTGAAATTCAGAATCTGCAATTGATTGAATACCGGCCTTTTAGTATTCTGAGATTCACCAATAAAACATCTGTGAAAGCTGTCTCCTTTGTGTATTTGCATTGCCTATGAGGGTCAAATGGCAGGTCCTTAGTTCAGTAGCTAGTTAATATAATTATATAACACGTTTTCCCATCAGCACCCGCTTCACATTTTTTATGGGTAGAATGTAAGACCATGTCGTGACGTATTATCGTTAACGTGATGACATGCTATTTTTTGAATAATTAACTATGTTTACAATTACGTGATTAAATGAATCCGGTAACCACTAACTCAGTAACCTGGGGCACCACGGGAAAGGTTTGTTTAATGAGTAACCAGTCATGACAACCATCAGCCTGAGGGTGGCCTTGCGGTCAAGTCGCCTTTGGCACATTAAGCCAGAGAGTCCATTCACCTGGGTGTATCTCAAGCTTTGTCTATTGTAAGTTTACCACAACAAAAACTGCATTCCAAAAGCAAATGCTGACAGATCACCTGGGGATTCCAAATGTAGGCAAATTAGCATAACCTAACTTGCTCCAGGCTGTTGGTTGTTTGTGTGTGTCTGGTTCAATCAAATGAAAGTGTAATAGTCATGTACACAGTTTAGCAGGTGTTATATCGGTGCAGGAAAGGCTTATGGACTCGGGGGTAGAGGTAAGATAGTAAACATAAATCCAGGACACTCCAGTTTGTATGATATGTTACAAATTGTATGGTATGTATTCATTTGTGGATGTCATCCATTTCGTATGATATGTTATGAATTTCAATCCGTACAATGTTACACATTTTCAAAGCATATGATAGGTTAGGAATTCCAATTGTTGTGGCTAAAGTTAGCTAGGTGTCTAACTTGAGCTAGGCTAGGGGTTAAGGTTAGGGTTCAGGTTAGGGTTAAGGTTAGGAGTTAGGTTAAATGGTTAAGGTTCAGGTTAGGGGAAGGGTTAGCTAACCTGCTAAGTACACTGAACAAAAATATAAACGCAACATGCAACAATTTTTAAGATTTGACTGAGTCACAGTTACAGTTGTGTAGATACAAGAAATAAATAAATAAAAAAATGGGTCGATTTTAATCCCACTTTGTAACACAACAAAATGTGGAAAAAGTCAAGGGGTATGAATACTTTAGAGAAGGCAGTGTATTATTAAAAGTATCTTGTGGGAGCTGATTTGTTAGACTTCAGTGCAGATTTATATGTCATTGATCATAAGCTATTGCTGAAAAAAAGTATTTGCATTATCTGCATTATTATGGATTGTGGGTTACCTATCAAATAGAACACAGAGTTACTTATCTAATAGAACACAGAGTAACCTATCTAATAGAACACAGAGTTACTTATCTAATAAAACACAGAGTTACCTATCTAATAGAACACAGAGTTGCCTATCTAATAGAACACAGAGTTACCTATCTAATAGAACACACAGTTACCTATCTAATAGAACACAGAGTTACCTATCTAATAGAACACAGTTACCTATCTAATAAAACACAGAGTTACCTATCTAATAAAACACACAGTTACCTATCTAATAGAACACAGTTACCTATCTAATAGAACACAGTTACCTATCTAATAGAACACAGTTACCTATCTAATAGAACACAGAGTTACCTATCTAATAAAACACAGTTACCTATCTAATAGAACACAGTTACCTATCTAATAGAACACAGTTACCTATCTAATAACACACAGGCTTACCTATCTAATAGAACACAGAGTTACCTATCTAATAACACACAGGCTTACCTATCTAATAGAACACAGAGTTACCTATCTAATAAAACACACAGTTACCTATCTAATAAAACACAGAGTTACTTATCTAATAGAACACAGAGTTACTTATCTAATAGAACACAGAGTTACCTATCTAATAGAACACAGAGTTACCTATCTAATAGAACACAGAGTTACCTATCTAATAGAACACAGAGTTACCTATCTAATAGAACACAGAGTTACCTATCTAATAACACACAGAGTTACCTATCTAATACAACACAGAGTTACCTATCTAATAAAACACAGAGTTACTTATCTAATAGAACACAGAGTTACCTATCTAATTACCTATCGAAAACTTCAATAAGCATTTCTCAACGGCTGGCCATGCCTTCCGCCTGGCTACTTCAACCTCAGCCAACTCTGCTGCCTGTGACTGGAACGAATTGCAAAAATCGCTGAAGTTGGAGACTTTTATCTCCCTCACCAACTTCAAACATCAGCTATCTGAGCAGCTAACCGATCGCTGCAGCTGTACATAGTCTATTGGTAAATAGCCCACCCATTTTCACCTACCTCATCCCCATACTGTTTTTATTTATTTACTTTTCTGCTCTTTTGCACACCAATATCTCTACCTGTACATGACCATCTGATAATTTATCACTCCAGTGTTAATCTGCAAAATTGTAATTATTCGCCTACCTCCTCATGCCTTTTGCACACATTGTATATAGACTCCCCCTTTGTTTTCTACTGTGTTATTGACTTGTTAATTGTTTACTCCATGTGTAACTATGTGTTGTCTGCTCATACTGCTATGCTTTATCTTGGCCAGGTTGCAGTTGCAAATGAGAACTTGTTCTCAACTAGCCTACCTGGTTAAATAAAGGTGAAATACAAAAAATAAAAATAAAATAGAACACAGAGTTACCTATCTAATAGAACACAGAGTTACCTATTTAATAGAACACAGAGTTACCTATCTAATAACACACAGAGTTACCTATCTAATACAACACAGAGGGTTTTCATTAATGGAAGCCTCTCTCATGCAAATTCAGTTGAATGTAGTGTACTGCAGGGCAGCCTGCCAGAGACATTTTTTTCTTCTGATTTTACAAATGACCTTCCACTGATCTTGAATAAGAGTCTGTGTGTCTATGTATGCTGAAGACTCAACAGTATACACGTCGGCTGCAACAGTAAAACAAACAACCCTTAACATAGAGCTCCAGTGAGTTTTAGAATGGGTCATTAGCAATAGGCTGGTGTTTAATATGTCAAAAACTAAAAGCATCATTTTTGGGACAAATCACTCGCTCAATGTTAAACCTCGTTTAGATCTATTATTGAAAAATGTGGCTATTGAGCAAGTTGAAGAGACTAAACTCCATGGGGTAACCCTAGATATCAAGCTTTCATGGTCAAAACATATATCAATGGCTGCTAAAATGCAAAGAGATCTGTCCATGGTAGGATGTTGCTCTGCCTTCTTGACATCTCAGTTGACTAGGCAGGTCCTACAGACCCTAGTTTTGCTGCACCTGAACTACTGGCCAACTGTGTGGTCATGTGTGGCAAAGAAGGACATAGGTAAATTGTAGTTGGTCCGGAACAGTAGCACATATCACACTTAAATGTGAACAGAGGGAAAGTGTCAGTAACATGCATGTAAGTCTCTCCTGGCTCAAAGTTGAAGAGAGATTGACGGCATCACTATTGGTCTTTGTGCGAGGTGTTGAAGGTACTGCACTGTCTGTTCAAGCAGTTGGCACACAGTTCGGACACTCATCTGTACAACACACGACATGCAATCAGAGGTCTCTGCACAGTCTCCAGGTTCAGAACAGAGGCTGGGAAACACACAGTATTAAATAGAGCCATAACTAGGAATCTTCCATCCCAAGTAACTCAATCTAGCAATAAAACAGTTTCAAAAAACAGATAAAATAACACCTTACTGCACAAAGGGGACTGTGAAGAGACAGACATTTTATATATATTGTGGAGTGAGTTTTACAGTAATATGTACAGTACCAGTCAAACGTTTGGACACACCTACTCATTCAAGGGTTTTCTTTATTTGTACTTTTTTCTACATTGAAGAATAAATGTGAAGACATCTATGAAATACTGTAACGGCCGTCATCGGTGGAAGAAGGTGAGGACCAAGGTGCCACGTGGTAAGTGTTCATGATTTTTAATATAATCAAACTGAACACTAAACAAAACAACAACTAGGAAGAACAAACAAACGAAACAGTCCTGTCTAGTGATGACACACAAAACAGAAAATAAACACCCACAAAACACAGGTGGAAAAAGGCTACCTAAGTATGATTCTCAATCAGAGACAACTAACAACACCTGCCTCTGATTGAGAACCATACCAGGCCAAACTCAAAAACCAACATAGAAAAACAAACATAGACTGCCCACCCCAACTCACGCCCTGACCATACTAAAACTAAAACAAAACAAGGGAACTAAGGTCAGAACATGACAAATACAAAACTATAAAATAACACATATGGAATCATGTAGTAACAAAGAAAGTGTTAAACAAATCAAAATATATTTTAGATTTTAGATTCTTCAACCTAGTCACCTTTTGCCTTGATGGCAGCTTTTTTGCACACTCTTGGCATTCTCTCAACCAGATTCATGAGGAATGCCTTTACAACAGTATTGAAGGAGTTCCCACATATGCTGAGCACGTGTTGTTGGCTGCTTTTCCTTCACTCTGCGGTCCAACTCATCCCAGACCATCTCAATTGGGTTGAGGTCGGGTGATTGGGGAGCCTGGTCATCTGATGCAGCACTCCATCACTCTCCTTGGTCAAATAACCCTTACACAGCCTGAAGGTGTGTTTTGGTTCATTGTCCTGTTGAAAAGCAAATAATAGTCCCACTAAGTGCAAACCAGATGGCATGGCGTATCACTGCAGAATGCTGTGGTAGCAATGCTGGTTAAGTCTGCCTTGAATGTCGCCGCTTCACTGTTGACGTTGAGACTGGTGTTTTGCTGGTACTATTTAATGAAGCTTCCAGTTGAGGACTTGTGAGGCGACTCCGGGGCCTCCCACTCCTCTTTCTATTCTGGTTAGATCCAGTTTGCGCTTTTCTGTGATGGGAGTAGTACACAGCATTGTACGAGATCTTCCGTTTCTTGGCAATCTCTTGTATGAAATAGCCTTCATTTCTCAGAACAAGAATAGACTGACGAGTTTCAGAAGAAAGTGCTTTGTTTCTGGTCATTTTGAACCTGTAATCGAAGCCACAAATGCTGATGCTCCAGATACTCAAATAATATAAAGAATGCCAGTTTTATTGTTTCTTTAATCAGGAAAACAGTTCTCAGCTGTGCTAACATAATTGCAAAAGGGTTTTCTAACGATCAAATAAACTTTAAAATGATAAACTTGCATTAGCTAACACAACATGCCATTGGAACACAGGAGTGATGGTTGCTGATAATGGGCCTCTGTACACCTACGTAGATATTCTATAAAAAAATCTGCCTTTTCCTGCTACATTAGTGATTTAAACATTAACTACGTCTACACTGTATTTCTGATCAATTTGATGTTATTTTAATAGACAAAAATGTGATTTTCTTTAAAAAACAAGGACATTTCTAAGAGACCCCAAACTTTTAAACAGTGGTGTATTTGTTATGGCTTTTCAATCTTTGCCATATAGTGGATTCAGAGCTACATATCTAATTGAACTTGGAGGGTTTTGTTAGCTTCTCTAATGTCAAACATGTTCTCTAGGCCCTCTACTCTTTTCTATTTTTACCAATGACCTGCCACTGGCATGTGTGTCCATGTACACTGATTATTCAGCCATATATGCACTGAAACCCTTAACAAAGAGTGGCAGTCTTTTTTGGAATGGCTGGCCATTAATAAACTAGTCCTGAACATCTCTAAAACTTCAAGCAATGTATTTGGTACAAATCCTTCCCTAAGTTCTAGACCTCAGCTGAATCTGCGACAATGGTGTGGTTGTTGAAAAAGTTGAGGAAACTAAATCACTTGGTGTTACCTTAGAATGTAAACTGTCATGCTCAAAACATATACAGCACCAGTCAATAGTTTGGACACGTCTACTCATGCACAAGTTTTTCTTTATTTTTACTATTTTCTACATTGTAGAATAATAGTGAAGACATCAAAACTATGAAATAACACATATGCAATCATGTAGCAACCAAAAAAGTGTTAAACAAATCTAAATATATTTGAGATTCTTCAAAGTAGCCACCCTTGATGACAGCTTTGCACATTCTTGGCATTCTCTACAGTACTAGATCTGTTATTTCATGGAACTCCCTTCCATTTCGTATCGCTCAAATAAGTATCAAAAGTCAGATAAAGCAATGCCTCATGACACAAACCCTCTCCCCTATTTGACCTAGATAGTTTTTGTGTATCTATTGATATCTAGGCTACGTGTGCCTTTTTTAATGGATTTAGTCCTATTGTTGTGTATTGAGGTTCTGTATTATGTCGTGTTTCATGTTTTTTTGTGTGCGACAGGAAAGTAGCTGCTACTTTTGCAACAGCTAATGGTGATCTTAATAATACACCAAAACCCTCTGCACGCTGCTTCTATTCTGCAGCTTTCTGGCAGTGACAACATGCAGGGAGGTATTTTGCCAACATCTATTTAGACATATTAAAACACATTTACGAATACGTATATGATTGCAAAATATGAGTATGGCCATGTCGGCACACCCCTAATGTGTCCAGTAGTTGCAAAATAGCTAATTAACTAAAATGCTAAAGTTGTCTGTGATGAGATCCCAACACACAGCCTTTGGGTTGCTAGATGTTCAACCACCCATCCACCGTGACCAATCACCCTACTTCTTTAGTTTCTTTTGCCTTAAGTAGTCTTCTGTCTTAAGTAACCATGCCAGATGTAACATGCCATACTAATTTGAATGTCATGTATTTACATTTACTATGTTACGTTTAGTCAATGAGACTAGGCTGTTATGTTACTAGCGCCTAACAGTTCAGTCAAATGTCAAACAAGAAACAAATTGTTTTTTAAAGACAAGAAATCAAGAACAATGGGACGAATCCAAGTAGAGAAGATAATTTACCTTGTACATTCTCAAAGTGGTTCTCACACTTCTCTCTGCATAGTTCAACCGTCACTGAAACGGTATGTGTCTTTATGACCTCTTTGTGTCATATATATCAGTGTGGTTTGAAAATGTGGATTGTCTTTTAACTCAAAGAGCTCAAGATACAAACATACTTCCCCTAAAAAGGACAATATAGTGAACTGAACTAAAATTGATTTGATATGTATTATCACTCAGGGTTGGGTATGTTTCTTTCTTTCTGTCCAAAATTGTAATCAGTAACGTACCTTTTGGATCACCCAAACTCTAATCTAATTTCTCTCCCTTAAGAAGAATAAGACAAATGTAACAAAATAGGATTGCTTTCAGTGACTTTTGGATACCCATCCCCTTAAGAGAAACTACAAGAAAACAAAAAAGGATCCATCCAAGGCATTTGGTTTTTCATCACAGTGGTCTCTGACTTGAGGTCAGACCGCTCAGGTGGGAAAAAAACATACATTTGAGCCCTTTTTTCAAAGCTGAACTGACTGTCATTGAGAAAACAGAAAGGTGTCTTAATGTATTCTTTTCTGAATGTAAAAGTAATCGTAGAAGTAATCATCTAGTTTTTCACAAGTATCTGTCATCTGATTATACTATTTAACATATAATATGGTAACATAACTGATTACAGTTATCATTTTGTTTGTAATCCTATTACATGTAACTGATTATATCACTCAATTTTTACATGTTTTATTGGTTTCAAGGAGCTGGCATAGCCTACCTAGTGACTGAAAAACTACAACTATGTTTATAGTTTTTAATTATTGGAAGCTCTAACTTGTTTTATTATTAGAAGCTCTACCTCATTTTATTATTGGAAGCTCTACCTTATTTGTATTTTACACAGAACAATCCTCAGCCACTCTCACCTTCTGCTCCACACCCCTTCACTGACAGGCTCCCCTGGGGTCATACTCTGTGATGTAACTCCCCTGGGGTCATACTCTGTGCAGTAACTCCCCTGGGGTAATACTCTGTGATGTAACTCCCCTGGGGTAATACTCTGTGATGTAACTCCCCTGGGGTCATATTATGTGCTGTAACTCCCCTGGAGTAATACTCTGTGCAGTAACTCCCCTGGGGTCATACTCTGTGATGTAACTCCCCTGGAGTAATACTCTGTGATGTAACTCCCCTGGGGTCATACTCTGTTCAGTAACTCCCTTGCGGTAATACTCCGTGCAGTAACTCCCCTGGGGTAATAATCTGTGCAGTAACTCCCCTGGGGTCATACTCTGTTCAGTAACTCCCTTGGGGTAATACTCTGTGCAGTAACTCCCCTGGAGTCATATTATGTGCTGTAACTCCCCTGGGGTAATACTCTGTGCAGTAACTCCCCTGGGGTCGTACTCTGTTCAGTAACTCCCTTGGGGTAATACTCCGTGCAGTAACTCCCCTGGGGTAATACTCTGTGCAATAACTCCCCTGGGGTCATACTCTGTGCAGTAACTCCCCTGGGGTAATAATCTGTGCAGTAACTCCCCTGGGGTCATACTCTGTTCAGTAACTCCCTTGGGGTAATACTCTGTGATGTAACTCGCCTGGGGTCATATTATGTGCTGTAACTCCCCTGGGGTCATATTATGTGCTGTAACTCCCCTGGGGTCATATTATGTGCTGTAACTCCCCTGGGGTCATATTATGTGCTGTAACTCCCCTGGGGTCTTACTCGTTTCAGTAAGTAACTGCTGAAGCCTGCACTTTGAACCATGAGAGATTTACCTGCATTTCACTTGTGTTAGTGTCCAAAAGGTTGCTGGATCGAATCCCCAAGCTGACAAGGTAAAAATCTGTCGTTCTGCCCCTGAACAAGGTAGTTAACCCACTGTTTTCCGGTAGGCTCTCATTGTAAATAAGAACTGACTTGCCTAGTTAAATAAAGGTTACATTTAAAAAAAAATAGTAATTGCAAACAGGATGCATGTTTTGGAATATTTGTATTCTGTACAGGCTTCCTTCTTTTCACTCTGTCATTTAGGTTAATATTGTGGAGTAACTACAATGTTGTTGAGCCATCCTCAGTTTTTCTTAAACTCTGTAACTGTTTTTAAGTCACCGTTGGCCTCATGTTTGAAATCCATGAGCTGTTTCCTTCTTTTCCGGCAACTAAGTTAAGAAGGACGCCAGTATCTTTGTATTGACTGGGTGTATTGATACACCCATCTACCAATAGGTGCCCTTCTTTGCGAAGCATTGGTCGACTTAGGGACCTCATAGGTAATTGTACTGTATATGTTAGGTACAGAGATGAGGTAGTCATTCAGAAATAATGTTAGACAGTGTTATTGTACACAGAGTGAGTCCATGTAACTTATTATGTGACTTGTTAAGCACATTTTTACACCTGATCTTATTTCGGCTTGCCATAACAAAGGGATTGAATACTTGATTACTCAAGACATTTCAGCTTTACATTTTTTTTTATTAATTTGTAAAAAAAAACGTCTAAACATCCTTCCACTTTGATATTATCGGGTATTGTGTCAGTGAAACAAAATCTGAATGTAATGCATTTTAAATTCAGGCTGTAACACAACAAAATGTGGAAAATGTCAAGGGGTGTGAATACATTCTGAAGGTATTGTAAGTCAAAAACACAAATGCCTGTCGGCTAGAGCCACACCTCCAGTGTGGAGTCCTTCCAGAGGCGTTATGTGACAGGTATTCACCACATATTCTCAACCTGCTTCAGTCTCTCCTCTGTACAGTTGGAGTCCTGCATTGCCAGGCTCATTGAGAAGCTGTTGGTACAAGCCCAGTAGACAGTGTCATCCCATTGGTTGGCTTTAGTGTGGTAGAGATGCCGGCGCCTGGTAAAATGGGTGTGGACTAGATGAGTCGCTCTGGATCACACCACTGTCGCATGACTCACACAGCTAAGCCATGAGTAAGATGATCTAGTTGGCTGCAGCCTGGCATCCCAGTGGCCAGTGTTGCTGATTTCCCAGGCCTCGTTGGCTGGATGACAATGTGGATGACAAAGATGTCATGTGGATGACAAAGTCCATCAATATGTCTGTGGACCGATCAGAACTCGCGCTGTAGTTTTGACTGTAAAGGACAGCTCTTATGTAAAATCATTATACACTGAAGTCTATTGAGAGTAAGCAATCCATAAACCTCCTTTGTGCCACTGTGAGGAGTTGGTGGAGTCAATATTGGACAGAATCGATGACGATTAATACCATGATTACTGTAGTACAAAAGTAGGATGGAAAGGAAGATGGAGATTTGTACATGAAGCTGACTGATATTGTTGCTCACTTTTTTTCTGCAATTGACCTCATTCCACACCAGGTTGAGCTGTTACATAAAGTATATACTGTACTATTTAGAGTCTTCATTTTTTTAACTAAAAGCAGAAAAATGCCTTTGGCTTCTTCCACAACATACTGTATATCAACAAGGTTGTTAAGGGTTTTTACAGTGTGATGTGAGGGAGGTGGAATTAGGCTATCTCCCTGGTAGCAGATTTATGACTTACTGTAAACTCTGTGTGTGGAGTAAATAGTATCTCATTGATTGGCCTACACCACCTCCAGCACCAAATCGAGTATTCTTCCTGGAAGGCAGGCCCCAACAGGTGGCAACGCCCATCCTAGAACCTTTTGTAGAAAAATGTGATATTTCAAAGGTTGAAGGAGATTGGTGCACCTTGTCCCAGCCTGCATTGTGCTGGGGGTATCAACAAGCGGCCTGCCGTATGTTCTTTGTATGAAGTCCGGTCTATCTGCTCTTAGCTGACAACCAGAACAATCCAGTACAGAAGCAGTTCTAACACACATTTCTTAAAGACATGCTCCATACATTTCTTAGAGACATGCTCCATACATTTCTTAGAGACATGCTCCATACATTTCTTAGAGACATGCTCCATACATTTCTTAGAGACATGCTCCATACATTTCTTAAAGACATGCTCCATACATTTCTTATAGACATGCTCCATACATTTCTTAAAGACATGCTACATACATTTCTTAGAGACATGCTCCGGTACATTTCTTAAAGACATGCTACATACATTTCTTAGAGACATGCTCCATACATTTCTTAAAAACATGCTCCATGCATTTCTTAAAGACATGCTCCATGCATTTCAGACATGCGCCATACAATTCTTAGAGACATGCTCCGGTACATTTCTTAAAGACATGCTCCGGTACATTTCTTAAAGACATGCTCCATACATTTCTTAACGACATGCTCCATACATTTCTTAAAGACATGCTCCATACATTTCTTAAAGACATGCTCCATACATTTCTTAAAGACATGCTCCATACATTTCTTAAATACATGCTCCATACATTTCTTAGAGACATGCTCCATACATTTCTTAAAGACATGCTCAGGTACATTTCTTAAAGACATGCTCCGGTACATTTCTTAAAGACATACTCAGATACATTTCTTAAAGACATGCTCAGATACATTTCTTAAAGAACATTACATTATTATTTTAAATAAATTTTACCCCTTTTTCGTGATGTCCAATTGGTAGTTACAGTCTTGTCCCATCACTGCAACTCCCCTACGGACTCGGGAGAGGTGAAGGTCAAGAGCCATGCATCCTCTGATACACGACCCTGCAAAGCCGCGCTGCTTCTTGACACACTGCTCACTTAACCCAGAAGCCAGCTGCACCAAATGTGTCAGAGGAAACACCGTCCAGCTGGTGACCAAGTCAGCTTGCAGGTGTCTGGCCCGCCACAAGGAGTCACTAGAGCTCAAAGGGGAAAGGAAATCCCACCGGCAAAACCCTCACGGCACTGGGCCAATTATTCACAGAATCATGGGTCTCCCAGTCACAGCAGACTGTGACACAGCCTGGGATTGAACCTGGGCTTGTAGTGATGCCTCAAGCACTATCATGCAGTGCCACTTGGGAGGCCGCCCTCTGGTACATTTCTTAAAGACATGCTCCAGTACATTTCTTAAAGACATGCTCCAGTACATTTCTTAAAGACATGCTCCAGTACATTTCTTAAAGACATGCTCCATACATGTCTTAAGTCATGTGGTCTCACAATCTGATGATGTTTGCACTGACATTATCCTACAGTTATTTATAATAACAGACAGACTGAGTAAATTAAATCTATTTATTTCTCACCTATTGACTTTCCATTACCTAGACAGTATGTGGCAACTAGGGTGCCAGTCAGAGCACAGGAAAATATCAGGGCTGGTGAATGGTCAAAGCTTTTCCTACAACTGAGATAGCCATGATCTGGAGAATGTAGCACTAATTCTATTTTATATGTACAGTAAACGGGGATGGGCCGTGAGTAAAATGTATAACAGTAACAAAAATAATGGGATTTAATGCGCCTTTCAAGAGACCCAAGGACACTTAAACAACTGTTAAAAGGAAAAAAAGGTGCATGAATTGTCAAAGAGATGTTACAAGCCACATATCCTTAGTCTCCTGAGGAAAAAGTTTATTATGGAGCATACTCAGTCGGGGTTGTGGGGGTTTTGCCTCAAAGCATGAATTGAATTGTACATTTGATCTTGAGGATGATCAGTCCTTGCATACATAGCTCTGTCTATGAATTTGAGAGTGGTTACAATTTTCCAGCCCATCCAACAGCTTTTTTTTAACCAAATCAGTGACAGGGTGTCCGCTATATTATTGTTTGAACTTCAGATTGCAGACAGCAGGGGGGGGGGGGGGGGGGGGGGGAGGCTAATCTCTTTATTCCTCCCCATATCAAAATATACAGTAAGTATACTGGTACTCCCCTACTATAATGAAACGTGTGAAGAGAGAGGGGGTGTCTGTGACTCCTTCTCCTACACTCTGGCTCTAAGCTATGGCTCTGAAAGAGGAAATGTCCTGACCAAGATCCTTGCAGGATCGAAACACTGTCTGTTTGTGAGTAACGGTATGTGGTGGAGCTCATGAGTGTGTGGTCTCTATATCTAGTAATCAGTGAATAGGATGAACATACTCGTTAAGCCTACCAGTCCCAACTGGAAAATAAGGTGTGTGTGTGTCCGCGGAACACCCTGTTTCTGTGCCGATTAGTGCATGTACTCAGGTGGCGACGTCTTGGCTTGTTTTCCGGTTTCTCTGCTTGTATGCACATATATATATATACTTTCAAATGGTCTGTAACGAGCAAGTTGTGTCAAGTCACAATGTGTGAGAGAGAGAGAGAGAGAGAGAGAGAGAGAGAGAGAGAGAGAGAAAATAAGGGGACTATTCATTTATAAAGGACATGTTTGGATTGACATTTTAAGGTCAACTGCACCTTAGAACCAACTTTCATGGTTTTAAACAACCTTTGAGGCTTCAATATGAGTCATATACAGTGAAATCTAGTGTCAACAATGACTACAAAGTGTAAATAGGATACATTTGTCAGTCAGTCTCGTCCAAAACTGAGTTTTATAAGTGAGTTTGTCACAACTTACTGGAGGGCTGGGTGTGGATTAAGGTCATGCCGATTTGCCCAGCGCCCACTAACCAGAAAGAAGCAGCTGTGCTGATTGCCCTCTATCAGCTGCTAATCATAGCAGCCAGAACCTCCAGACAGTTAGACAGATATTCCCATTACGCATCGCTTCAGACTTTTACATAAAACAACATGTTGTCAATGTTATGTTGAAATAACATTGGCCAGAAGCAAAGGGTTATTTATGGAGGTCCCGTTCTCACTTATCCCTTGGGTGGCAGGTAGCCTAGTTGTTAGCATTGGGCCAGTAACCAAAAGGTTGCTAGATTGAATCCCTGAGCTGACAAGGTAAAAATCTGTCATTCTGCCCCTGAACAAGGCAGTTCACCCACTGTTGCTAGGCTGTCATTGTAAATAAGAATTGGTTCTTAACTGACTTTCCTAGTTTAAAAAAAATATACAGTATATATATGCCTTCTGGGTAACAACACAAATGTAAATTTGAGGAGTAACTTCAACATCAAATTTACAGAAATTGCCACTGCAAGAAAATTTGTTGGAAATCAACATGGAAATCAGAGTCCCCTCTCCCAATTACAAGATGGCTCTCTGATGGAGAAGATTACCTACGCTTTAAGAAATAAATTCAACTACTTTGTGAAAATATGGCAACCCTTCCTGGACTATATGGAAACACTTCCATTGGGGGTTGGTGGATGTGAGCTTGTAGATTGATGTAGCAATTGTCTCTCTGTAATGTACTGTTTGCATTGCTTTGTGTATATGTTGGCCTCTCTTGTCATTTGTCTTATTTAGTCATTATTAGCATTATTACTATTCTAATTAAATGTATTTATTTAGTAATTTGTAATTTATTTGTTTATTTTGGGGAGTGGGGAGGGTTGAAATACCTTTTGTCGTAGTACTGTATTGTTGTTGAATAATTGAAGAAAAAAATATTCAAAAAATGTGTATGTGACCAATAACATTTGATTTGATTTGAGTTTCTTCCACATAATTTCAACCCAAAAAATACAATGTGATGACGTTAAACTCGACATGAAAAACTGATTGGATTTGCCAAAGTAATCAACAAGTGAATTTCATGTTTATTTTACCTAACTTTTAACCTAAATGACAGGGTGTAAATCAAAACTTGAGTGGGTAGCTTAGCTAGCAAGTGACTTTGAGAACTGATAAACAGTGTGTAGCTTGAGCTTTATTTACGATAGTTTGACAGCTTGCAGATGATAAAGTTGTAGACATGTTATTGTTCTCAAAAATCAGTCCTGGGCACGCAGCCAGACTTTCCCAACTCAATAGACTGTATGCAGTGCATTGACTAGTTTTTCATGCAAATGTTTTCACTTTAGAATACTGCACCAAACATCTCAGCTAGATGTAAAATTGCATGACCAAGATCCTTGGCAAAAACCTGTAAATGAATGACACATTTATGGATGTATCTTTTTGACCATTTTGATGAAGTGGCTATGTTGTTGCTACGGTGACTCAGGAGGAACAAACAACAGTTCCTGCCAGGGTATGATATGCCAACATAACATACCCACATCAAACCACACCACCAAGATGACTCTCGTTTGGCTTCAGTCATGGCCGCTAGCCTTTCTTAATGAGCAATCTTCACAAAAAAAAGGCAAAATCAGGAAGTGCAGCCACCCTTTAAGTTCTTCAAAATGATTGTGAAAGAGAAGGGTTTTGTGAGGTTAAGATGAAGGTTAACAGCATCATGCTCCTCAACGGTGTGCATATCCATATATTCTGTATACATTCAACAAGTAGGCGTGGTAGAGTAGCTATCTGGCTAGGCACACTGATTATGGTTCAACAAACTGTTGTTTCTTAGCTTCTAGCAGAATAAAATCACATGAGGTACTTTACATCTAACAATTCCTATGAGATATCTGTTGAAGAGTGGCATGGTTCTCATCTCTTCTATGTTTTATGCATAGTAAATAGATTATACATACTGATGAACTAGCCATGTATCTCATTGGTATCAGGCCAGCCTACCTAAGGGAAAGATCACCTCATTGATCATGTCATATTTGAGTGATGCAAATGATGCACCTATCCAGGTATGTTTGTATGAGAAACAATGTTTGCATAAAGATCCCAACGAACGCTAGCCTGAGTGCCAGTATGTTTTGAGCTGTAATCATGTCAACTGCTTGTCACTCATTGTCATGTCAATGTTTGGCTTAACAATGACAGCAATGGAGTTGGCATGAGCGCAAACAGATCTGGGACCAGGTTAAAAGAACTCTAGAATTTACTAAGGTGATTTACCCTCATTGCATTATCAATCAATCAAACTTTATTTATACAGCGCATTTCTTACAATAAATCAAATGAAATAAGAGAAGAATCACAGTTTAGAAACACAATTTATTTTGATACAAATCGTCACTGCTTGATGAAAACCTCTTATCTTCAAAACAGAGACTTTTCAGGAAATTGAAAATGTACCATATTTTTCTATTAACAAATTTACAATTGTAAAACTTAAGCTATTTTGAAAACATTTTATTGTTCCTAGAGTCATGAAATGCTTAGAGTACATTGAGGTTAGTTACTGCTTTCAATAAATAAATACAAATAAATACAAATTTGTAAAAATGTAGTTATGAGATTTTCATCAGACAGCAACGAAATCTAAAATGAAGACAGGCAAG
>NC_048573.1:68800508-68978008 GCF_013265735.2 Oncorhynchus mykiss
TGTGGGTGGGGTTATATCCTGCCTGTTTGGCCCTGTCCGGGTGTATCGTTGGATGGGGCCACAGTGTCTCCCGACCCCTCCTGTATCAGCCTCCAGGATTTATGCTGCAGTAGTTCATGTGTCGGGGGGCTAGGGTCAGTTTGTTATATCTGGAGTATTTCTCCTGTCTTATCTGGTGTCCTGTGTGAATTTAAGTATGCTCTCTCAATTCTCTCTCACTTTCTCTCTTTTTCTCTCTTTCATTCTTTCTTTCTTTCTTTCTTTCTTTCTCTCTATCTCTCACTCTCGGAGGACCTCAGCCCTAGGACCATGCCTCAGGACTACCTGGCCTGATGACTCCTTGCTGTCCCCAGTCCACCTGGTCGTGCTGCTGCTCCAGTGTCAACTGTTCTGCCTGCGACTATGGAACCCTGACCTGTTCACTGGGCATGCTACCTTGTCCCGGACCTGCTGTTTTCGACTCTCTCTCTCTATAGCACCTGCTGTCTCTAACTCTGAATGCTCGGCTATGAAAAGCCAACTGACATTTACTCATGAGATGCGGACCTGTTGCACCCTCTACAACTACTGTGATTATTATTATTTGACCCTGCTGGTCATCTATGAACGTTTGAACATCTTGACCATGTACTGTTATAATCTCAACCCGGCACAGCCAGAAGAGGACTGACAACCCCTCAGAGCCTGGTTCCTCTCTAAGTTTCTTCCTAGCTTCCTGCCTTTCTAGAGAGTTTTTCCTAGCCACTGTGCTTCTACATCTGCGTTGCTTGCTGTTTGGGGATTTAGGCTGGGTTTCTGTACAGCACTTTGTGACATCTGCTGATGTACGAAGGGCTTTATAAATCCATTTTATTGATTGATTGATTGATGTAATGATGCAGTCGACCACCAGATAGAAGCAAATACAAGTCTATTCAACAGAAGACAGTTACATGGTCATAGGAATGTCTGGATGGTTGTCTTCTGATTTATAAATGGTGGGAAATCATTAAAATAATTCATGTAAACATATATTTTTAAGTAATTCTATTTCAGGGACTGTCAGCTTAAGAGGTTTAAAGACAACGATGTCAATTCAGTTAAGACAAATTAAATTAATTTCCACTTCAACGCTCTTAGTTATTGTGGAAATTGACCCACTGTTCTGTTTACTTTTTGCACCTACAGTGGGAAGAAAAAGTATGTGAACCCTGCATAAATTGGTCATAAAACTTTAACTGATCTTAACTAAGTCACAGCAATAGACAAAAACATTCTGCTTAAACTAATAATACACAAACAATTATACTTTTTCATGTCTTTATTGAACACATTGTGTAAACATTCACAGTGCAGGGAGGGAAAAGTATGTGAACCCTTGGATTTAATAACTGGTTGACCCTCGTTTGGCAGCAATAACCTCAACCAAACGTTGTCTGTAGTTGCGGATCAGACCTACACAATGACCTGCACAATGACCTGCACAACGACCTGCACAACGGTCAGGAGGCATTTTGGACCATTCCTCTATATAAAACATTTTCAGTTCCACAATATTCTTGGGATGTCTGGTGTGAACCGTTCTTTTGAGGTCGTGCCACAGCATCTCAATCGGGTTGAGGTCACGACTGACTGGGTCACTCCAGAAGGCATATTTTCGTCTGTTCAAGCTGTTGTTGATTTACTTCTGTCTTTTGGGTTGTTGTCCTGTTGCATCACCTAACGTCTGTTGAGCTTCAACTGGTGGACAGATAGCCTTACATTCTCCTGCAAAATGTCTTGATAAACTTGGGAATTCATTTTTCAGTTGATGATAGCAAGCTGTCCAGGCCCTGAGCAGTGGCGTTTCTAGACCATTTCAACAGGGGGGGGCCAAGCTGGGGTCAGTTGTACTGTTAGAGGGGCCAGTTACATTAGACGTTATTGTTGTCATATCATTTTGCATGTGGTACGATACTGTTGTGTTCCGCCTAAAGCCGTCCCTCTAGAAAATGTGTGGGTTAAATTAGTGTTCCACGTTGCCACTGTCTAATAACGGATGTAAAAAAAGAACGATAGCAAAAATTAGTTATGTAGAAATGATTTCATACTCCACATTTAGGGGGGCCACAAGGGGATCCAAAATTGTTGTTGTCACAGGGGCACTGCCCAAAAAGGTGGCAGTGTTTTAGGGGTGTTTTAGATTTTGAGAGTAGTATCACCAGGGCTCGTATTGATAATGTTTCACAGAGAAGGTGTTCTGCTGTTCAGTTTTGCCTTTAAGAGCACAATGAATAAGATTACATGGACAAGAGGGACCTAATCCAAGATCAGCGATCCTATTCTGAGAGGTTTAATGAATACAGGCCCAGTATGTTGGGAGTCATGACCAATAGGGGACATGTGAAAATGCATACGGAGGGAACTCCTTCTATAGGTCATTTCCCAAATGTGTGATGTCTGAAATCCTTCCCGAAAGATATTTCCTTGTGCTGCATTTCATGAAAATACAAACTTGTGTTGACATGTTGTTCACATGGAATGACATTTTAACCTACTTTAATGCTTTATAATTGCTGTAAGCCTTATTTATCTCTGTGGCGCCCAGTCTGGGACATAGACATATATTAGTCCATGGGCCAGCAGGCCAAATTTCACATATTTATTTACTGTAGGCTAGCTAAATCTAATTCTGATTTTCATTAAGGTCCATGTCTGTGGGTTATATTTTCGTATAATACCCGTGCATCTGAGTTAACTAAATGTGGTTATCACTGGATTATATGTTATGACCCCTAGTCGGTTAGTTGGGCAAACAGGATTGAGGGAATGAAATGTAATTTTCTATTATCAGGAAACAATCTCAAGCTAAGGCAATTTGATATGTTTATAACTCCATAATACAACGCATATTAAGGTATGAAACGATTAGAATGGTATTGACACCCCCTAAGGTGGGCTCATAGGTCATACATGAATGCATTTTGGGGTATATCGAGCCAGAATGGACAGCATTGGGATGGTCTCTGTTATCACATGGTACCCTAGATGATAACTACACCAAATTTCACACAGAACAAGGAGACCGATTGGGAAGGGTCATCAGAAATCTTGTCTGTAATCAGTCCCATCAGCTTATTTTCAACATGGGGAAGAACAGCATACATTTTTCATGGCCATAACTGATTAAATAATTGGTGTAAAATTCTATAGCTAGAGAACTCTTGTTATCTCCATGAGTGATAAGTTAAAAAAAATGTATTTAACTGTTGTGGTCTAATACTGTATTTTTGCTAGCTAGGGCCATCTACGTTAAGTGCTGCCTGTCTTCCCAGTGGCCTACTTTGTGTGTTAACTACTGACTGCTCATAATTTGCAGATAATCCTGGTTAATGTGTCAACAACTAAGGGGCAGGGAACATTGGGACTTGTTTTGGTAATCAGTGGCTGTATTGGAGGGGGAGTGGATTCACCTCTCCTAGGCAATCAGCAAATATAAACTATTTTCCACCTTCTCCTCCCTCCTTGATCCTCCACCCCCCCCCTTCCTTCCTCCCTCTATATGAAGACGACTTTGTCAACCATTTTGAAAAGAAGGTTGACTACATCCGCTACTCATTCACTCAGCCTATTGAGTCCATTGGTCTCACTCACACAGAACTATCATACGCCTTGACCTCTTTCTCCTCTCTCTCTAGATGACATTCTGAGACTAGTGAGGTCTGGCCAACCGGCAACTGGCAACCTGCCAGCTCAACCTCATACCCTCCTCCCTTCTCCAGACCATCTCTGGAGACCTTCTCCTATTCCTCACTTCCCTCATCAACTCATCCCTGACCAATGGCGGCGACCCTCTGACTTCAAAATGGCTTTTGCTCCCCTCCTCAAGAAACCAACACTCAACTCATCTGACGTCAAAAACTATAGACCTGTATCCCTTTCTTTCTTTCCTTCTTTCTTTCCTTCTTTCTTTCTTTCTTTCTTTCTTTCCAGAACACTTGAGCATGCTGGAATGGAATGCAATACAGTATTAAAGCTGAAGATAGGAATGGAATGCAATACAGTATTAAAGCTGAAGATAGGAATGGAATGCAATACAGTATTAAAGCTGAAGATAGGAATGGAATGCAATTCAGTATAACAGCTGAAAAAATGAATGGAATTGCAATACAGTATAACAGCTGAAGAAAGGCTTGTGTGCAGGTGAGAAGTTGTTTGTTTAGGTGCTGTGCACATCGCCCTCAATGCGCATCTTCTCCTTTACTACCACTGGATGATTCTCTGTCTCCTTCCTTTTCAGTTTTACCAGCATGATCTCAGTACTGACTTCATATCGACTGAGACTATGTATGAAAGCCATGTTGGGAGAAACTTTTACAAGAATTTGAGCGTGCAGGAATAAAGACGTGAAACTCACACAACAAAATACGTTTTCAGTAAAAACACATTTAATTGTTTGGTAGCAAAAACAGCACCTCAGGCAACGGTGGGAAGCTTCTTTGGGGTCCAACAGAACACAACAGGGAAGACATGCACTACTATCTAGCATAGCAGACATCTTAGACAGGTTGACCAAGAACACTGGTGCTGCACTGTCACATTCACACCCACTCTGAGCAACGCTTGTCATGGACAGAACACATTATCATCCATGTCATGCCACTGAACTCAGAGAATGGCCCTCTTTACAGTTATCAAGGTTGCAGAGGTTTGGACAGAATGTTCTACAAGTTGCAACTTCATTTTTTGCTAATTTCCTGCAAGCATTTAGTTTTAGTACAGAATTAGAAAAGGCATAAGACATACAGTATGAACAAGAAAAATATTCTGTGGTCCCCTTAAAATCTTTGGTTGGATTAAAACTGTTTATTGCTTAACAGCCACATTTATATTTGTGCTCATGTAACATTGTTTGCCTTTGACTTTAATTGTTACACTGTAGTGGAATGGTGATCAAGAGAGTAGACAAGAGGGCATTATCCAGCCGCTCAATCATCAACCACTTCGGAGGACTCGGAGACAACTTTTCCGTCCTTGGTCTCGATCATCTTGATGACGACACTCTTCTTGTTCTGGGTGGTGACGTTGGAGGTGCTGCCGCCACCGTAGCCGCTACCGGAGCTGTAGTTGCTGCCACTGTATCCACCGCCGTATCCACTGCCGTATCCACCGCCGAAACCACCGCCGAAACCACTGGAGTAGCCACTGCTGTAGGTGCTGTTAGCACTCTCCATAGGGAAGGAGTTGTAGCTTGCTGTAAGGTGACACAGAGAGAGACAACTGGTGAATACAGGTTGGCTTAACATGAACATCATGGATGTTTTTAAATGCACCACAAAACAGAAGGTGAAAAACACTGGGTTTTATTTTGATAAATGTGTCTGCTAAATGGTGTGAGGAAGGCATGTACTTACAGCTCTGTTTGGAGATGTTGATGGACTGAATACCAGTTGCTATCCTGGTTGTGAAAAGAAGACAAATTGAAAATGTTAGTTTCTGGTAATATACAGTATTTTCATTGCTATATAATACTGTACTTTCAAGCTGACGTGTACTATTTTCATGGTTATATCTCACCTGTCCTCCTCTCCCTCCAGCAGCTTCCTGTAGGTGGCGATCTCAATGTCCAGGGCCAGTTTGACGTTCATCAGCTCCTGGTATTCTCTGATCTGCCGGGCCATGTCCTGCTTGGCTCTCTGGAGGGCATCCTCCAGGTCCCTGATGCGGAGCTTGGCATCCTTCACCGCCATCTCCCCGCGCTCCTCAGCCTCGGCGATCTGGTTCTCCAGGTTGGCACGCTAACACAAGACGAAGACACGGCATGTCATCATTTCTGCTTATAATCAAATTGTTAATGCCTTTGGAAAATAGTATATTCTGTCAACATCACGTGAGTCTACATGCCACAAATCTAACACTTAAGATAAGATTGTACTTTATTAGCACTGAGAGTCTTGGTTGTGTACCTGTCCCTTGACCGAGTCAATCTCAGACTGCAGTCTCTGGATCATACGGTTCAGATCAGCGATCTCTGTCTTGGTGGATCGCAGGTCATCTCCATATCTGGTGGCAGATGTCTGCATCTCCTCATACTAAACATCCAACAGGAAGAAAGAAGAGGGTTCGTTAGTGATTCATGGTCGGTGTGGAAAACACGTGACTTTACATCAACCTTTTCAGTGTACTGAAAGGCTATTAGCAGCCCTGAACATAGATGCCAAAGGGAGAAACCATGTTTATCTACTATAGAGGAGCCCATTACTATACCTTGCTCTTGTACCATGTCTCGGCCTCAGCCCGGCTCTTGTTGGCGATGTCCTCATACTGGGCACGTACTTCAGCCACAATGGAGTCCATGTCCAGGTTACGGCTGTTGTCCATCTCAACCACCACTGAGGTGTCCTTGATCTGGCCCTGCAACTCACGCAGCTCCTGGAGAGAGAGAAGGAGAGAGAGAGAGAGACCATCAAACACTTGGCCTATTACAGACAAGACTTTCAGACTTCAGTCTACCCCAGACATGAAAAACCAACCAGATTGATTCCAGCAGTTTGACTTCAAAGTCAAGATGCCTAACAGATGTCAGTAAAACTGCAGATCCAGCATGAGAGAGAGACCCATTCCAGTGTATACAACAAACAACACCATATGCCATAGCTCAATAACTAAATAAATAAAAGAAAAAAACAAATCCAGGCGGTTGTTGGAAGCTGCCAATAACACATCTGGTTATAATGAATGAGTGTCTAATTAAGGACTGAAGAGTCAAAAATATCATAGTAAATAAGAACTGAAGAGTTAATAATATCCTAGTAATTAAGATCCGAAGAGTCAATAATATCATCCTAATTAAGATCCGAAGAGTCAATAATATCATCCTAATTAAGATCCGAAGAGTCAATAATATCATCCTAATTAAGATCCGAAGAGTCAATAATATCATCCTAATTAAGATCCGAAGAGTCAATAATATCATCCTAATTAAGATCCGAAGAGTCAATAATATCCTAGTAATTAAGGACTGAAGAGTCAATAATATCATCCTAATTAAGATCCGAAGAGTCAATAATATCCTAGTAATTAAGATCCGAAGAGTCAATAATATCATCCTAATTAAGATCCGAAGAGTCAATAATATCCTAGTAATTAAGAACTGAAGAGTCAATAATATCATCCTAATTAAGATCCGAAGAGTCAATAATATCATAGTAATTAAGAACTGAAGAGTTAATAATATCATCCTAATTAAGATCCGAAGAGTCAACAATAATTGACTAGCAGATTAGGTTAGGTAGATAGATGGAGTTAGATACATTATATAAGGTTATGGCTTGAGGTATTTGTTTTGAACTCAACTGTTATGGAGTAATGTAAACAGGAAGTAGCTAAGTGATGAGCTCAGTGCCATACCTCCTCATAGATCTGCCTCAGGAAGTTGATTTCATCTGTTAGGCTCTCCAACTTAGCCTCCAGCTCAACCTTGTTCATGTAGGCCTCGTCCACATCCTGAGAGGAACATCCACAATCCACATGTTAACAAGATGACAAGATGACAACAAAACAAAGCCAGAAAAACTGATGGGATAAAAACTTAAGTAGCTAACCTTCTTGATCAGCACAAAGTCGTTTTCACACTCGGTGCGCTTGTTGATCTCGTCTTCATACCTGGGGAGAAGATTGTGAGCAATGTTAGCTTTTAGTTCAGATATGAATATATTCGACATTTGATTTTATATATTTCAATGTCATAATTGTAACTATTTATTATTATGGTATAGTAGTAGAGTTAATATACCGTTTTCACACTAGGGGGCATGAATGCTACGTTCATAACAACTATGCCTCTGGGAATCGTTTTCTGCTCTGCACTCTTCAATCTGGGCGGAGATTGTGAGGTGTTTCTTTATTTGGTGCAATTTCCCCCTGAGGACACAGACTGCTAATGTGCTCATATCATTTGTCAGGACTGACAGATTGGCGCACTGGTGTGTGTTCCGTTGCCGTGATGCAACAATCTGTGTAAGCGAAGCTGAAAGACATCCAGTCATCTAATTGACTTTCACCTCCAGTCAAGTAAAATCTACTGTTTCCTCCAGGACATGCCAGTTCAGTGTAGTAATCACTACGATGTGAAGAGAATGGACTATAGTTGGGTGTTGTCCATCTATGGTACTGAGATTACACAATACTGGTGTGTCCTGTGTTACTGATTAAATCAAAAACTCCCTCTACTAGCAGGCTTTCCCTGATCCTTTACTGCACCCCTCCAATGGTACTATATCCTGGCCAGGCAGAGGCCCAAGCAAAGTCTTTTCTGAAAATGTGGCTGACGACATCTGTTAATTAAAGACAGAGACATGAATAGCAAACTCACTTGTTCTTGAAGTCCTCCACCAGGCCCTGCATGTTGTGCAGGTCAGCCTCAAGCTTCATCTTGTCGTTGCCCAGGCCGTCCAGCTGTCTGCGCAGGTTGGAGATGTAAGCCTCGAACATGGCGTCGATGTTGGAGCGTGTGGTGGTCTGTCCCTGGAGGAGGTTCCACTTGGTCTCCAGCATCTTGTTCTGCTGTTCCAGGAAGCGTACCTGTGTGTTGTGTAAGAGGGGGTAGATGTTGATTCATTTGATAAGCACATTGATCACCAGTTTATCAAATTATCACAATTTATTGTTCCATTTCTGGACTATTCTCTGTTCTCCCATAAAAGGAACATCGATGGTGGGTTAACATGACTCATCCATGACTATCCTCATGTCATCCTCATGTGAACTTTCTAATCCTCCGAGGGAGAAATTAGGGTGTTTATTGTTTAAATTAGTGTTTGGAGCTTGTGGGGACGGATGTTTTGAGGATAGACCTAGCAAACAATTTTTCCAAGGAAGGTATGATGTGCATCCTGACAGGAGGCAGAGGGGGAGATGGAAAGAGTTGGGGATAGAGTTATTTAGACCTCCTTCATGTTTTTCCTGTTTTGAAAGGGCGCGGTCGGGAGGTGGGGCGACCACCCGCCAGAGAGAGAATTGAGAGGAACGTGACAAAGCCAATCCAACCAACTAGAAGGTAAATATTTAACTGCAGTATACAGGTAGGTGTAATGGGGGAGGCGGAGAGCATGTTGGCTCATCTATAATAGGGGGATAAAATAAATAAATAGATGGCTGTTAGTGGACATTGCTCCTGACTGAGCCTCAGGAATGATCATAAAATGGCTGCCTCAACTGCAATACTTAGAAATAAGTAGGAAAGGGAATTGTTATCACAAGATTAAAAAGGAGGGGCCATCTGCAAACTATTATCTATTCCCTTTAGAAACATGCAGTGGTAAAACCCCTTTCTGATTCGTTTTGTTCCTTGGTATGTAACCCATCCACTGGTGTTAGCCAGCTGCCCTTTTTAAATATGAACCCAGTGGTGCAGGCTAAAGCATATGGGACAGATAAGTCAGTAGAGAAGCTATTAAGAAAACGGCCCCCAGGCATCAATTAAACTAAAGCAATATGAAACATTGCTATCACTTTTAAATGTTATGTATTGATGTCTGACCGTGTTCCGATGTTGCCCTCCATGTTTTCGTATAGACTACCCTTTCATTGAATTTCATTCCATTGTTCCAAGACTTGTTAAGAATATAAAAAGTATGTAAACGTAACAATGATGGTGATGATAAAATGGTCCTGTCTGTGTTCCAGGAGTGTGACCTTTTTTGGAGTGTCCAGCAGGGCAGGGGCGGGCCACACCCCTCCGCAGGGGCAGGGCCACACCCTTCCACAGGGGCAGGGCCGCACCCCGGTCAGTCCACACCCCTCCGCAGGGGTAGGGCAGGCAGCCATTTCCAAGGTAAACCAGATCACTAGCTACTCTAACCAGACACAGACACACCCTTCTGTAGAAACTCTCTACCCCACCCCACCCCACCCCACCCTGCTGCACTTCTGTTTTCATCATATAAAAGGACAATTACTGCAAAACCATTAGATGTGAATTCTCGAGACCCCAGAGAAAACTAGCACAAGCAGTTTGCTTGACTGCGTTCAGTCTCAGACAAGTCAAGGTTTTCTTCCCTTTTCCAAGCTGATGAGTTTGCTTGTGCGTGTATTCAACCTAACACACTGTAACAGATCTCCCACGGCGTGTACCAGCATTTCACAACGTGGACTTTTCTACAGATATTCTCCACTGTTCCACGTTCATTACACAACAGACACCTCAGCATTGTACTAGCTAATAGAGATAGATTCATAAAATCCCACAGATTGTCTGTACTCTGTACTTCCCTTTTTCATTCAAAGTCTAAAGTTTTATAGCAGTTTAAGCTCATGGCAAAGTACATTGTCAGAGATATTGGTAGACACAGATAGAAATACAGACAGACGGATAGACAGGGACAGGTTACCAGGGCTGACCTTATCAATGAAGGAGGCGAAGCGGTTGTTGAGACCCTTGATTTGTTCTTTCTCATTGGTGCGGACGATCTGGATGTTGGGGTCGATGGCCAGGTTGAGGGGGGCTAGCAGGCTCTTGTTCACCTGGACAGCGGTGATGGGGGCATGAACGCCACCACCCATACCCATACCCATACCCATCCCCATCCCCAGGCCCATGCCACCTCCATAGGCAGAGGAGCTGGAAATGTAGCTGCCGCCTCCACCACCGGCCCCGAACCCACCTCCCATGCCCCTGTTGGCCCCTCCATAGGAGCTACGGGCGCTGTAGCTCTGGCGAGAGGCCCCCTGGCTGGGTCCAGAGTAGGACATGCTGCTGAAGCTGCGAGGGGCTGCCCCAGAGGAAGAGGACTTGACGGTGTAGCTGGTAGTTTTCCTGACCGACATCCTGGCTGGTCTTGAGCGGTTGGTGAGTGAAGGACACTGAGGGGCGAGACAGAGTGGCAGGCAGGCTTGTCTGGAGTGCTGGGGAAACCCGAGTGGATAGACAGAGAATGAGTTACAGCACTGGTTTTAAGAGCCTTCCCGGTGGGAGGGGCCAAAGGGCTAACTCTCATTGGGCAGGCCTCTGGGTGAAGGGAGAAGAGGGAGGAGTAGTACAGTGTAACAGAATACTTTTAGTTTCTGACCAAATTATTACCTGGCATTTGAACCCTGTTTGGAAAAACATGGTGGGGGTAGGGCATAAGGGACCTGTTGGAGTGGACCTGTTGGAGTGCTAAAGCCTGAGGTGAAATATGATAACAGCTGGTTATACAAACTGTCATGTAGTTGAACAGGATCACCTCTCTACATAGCTTTACATAGTCAAATGTGTTCCAAGACAAGGGATTAGAAGCTTGCCAGTAAACCTCATGGAATATAGGTCAGGTGCAAAGCAGAACTGTTGCTCACTGTGCTGCTCTTTAATTCAGAACCTGATTGCAGACAGGTCCAGTTAGATACTGTACTGAAGGTGTGAAACAGGATGCCTTGCCTACCATGAACGTAATGAGCCTGGGCTACTCAGGGTTGTAATGAATGAATGCTGCTAGTAGGCTTGTCCTGATATCACAGACACCTTTTTTTATATTATTGACCTCATAGAAGCTTTATACTTTTACTTAAATAATCATTTTTTGAACCATCATGCTCTCAATCAGCCAATGTTATCTCTCAGCACAACCAGTTATTCCTAGAAACAGGGACAACTACACCAACCAGCTAGGTGTTCAAGCTATTCACCCAATGGGGCTTGTTGTTGTGGTTTGGAGCAAGGCCTCAGGCTACATGCATTCCTCTATGTCTCACAGCATGTTACAGAAACCCATGTTAGAATATCATGGTTATAAGGTGATGATGGTTTACTGGGTTGTGATCTACTGAAGCCTCCTTAAAGTTGCAGGCAAATATACCTTTGTCTTACCAGATAACACCAATCAGATATACAGCAGTGCCGTTGCGCTTGTAATCTTGATTACCCACGATGGGGACCTGTCATTCACCTGTTTTGAGCACCACCTGTTTAGCAATAAAAAAATATATACATTTTTTGGGGGGAGGTTTGCCTGTTTTGCATGTTATTTTGGCATTAATATGTGTCGCATATCAGTTTGCAAACAATGTACAAAAATTGTATCATTGAGCCGTACAGTTTACAAACATGGTCTGTTTTTTTGCTTTCTTGAGTAAGGCAGCTCCAAAATGCAGGTGTTTCAGCCTAACTCAGTGCTTTCTGTGGGGGTGGGTCAGCCAGCCGAAAATGCAGAGCGTAGGGGTTGGTAATGTTCTCTAGTTGCACCGTGATTGGCTCAGTGTTCTGTCACTCACGAGGACACTAGTCACCTCCAAGTGCTGTCGATAGAGTTAAATAAGAAGTGCCCGTTCGAGAAGGCTCAAGGTCATTGGCCACAGATAAAATGATGTCAAATCACGTTATATGATTGGACTGATCTTGTCAACATCATACTTTCAAAATCTTAGCTAGCAGTCATCATCATGAATCAAGTCATATGAAGAGAAATGATGAAGAGAAATTATAGATAAAACGTATCGGTGCTCATCGACCATTGGACATAAACATTAAACAACAAGTTGGAAATTGCAAATTCAACAGTGAGTGATTTGGAAGAAATCAGTGTCTAATTGCAAGCATTGCAAAGCAATCACTATCCTGCAATTCAGTGGAGTGAATGTGTGGTCCAAGTCTGGGTTTAAGTGTCTCTTTTCCAAGCTTAAAAGGGTAAACATTCAACATTGGCCGTACTGTCAATCCAGCAAGACTTCTGCTGTGTTCAAAACAACTGGAAAATCGGAACTGGGAAATCTCAGACTTCAGTGAGTTCAAGACAACTGTGAACTCTGAAAGAAACAAGACTCTGACTGGGAAAAAACATTTTGAACAGTATTCCAACTTGGAATTCCAAGTCGGGAAACCGGGCTTCTTGCTAGAGCTCTGACCTGTAGATCACTAGCGTCATGATTCAACATAGTTTTTTTCAGAGTTCCCAGTTGTCTTGAAAGCACCATAAATCCAGAGAATGACAGGCTGATGACAAAGTTGATGACAAAATTTGCCCACAAAGGACCGCCGAGCCACCTTCCAGTTCAAGTGAGCACAGCTCAACAAGGGTGTGACTAGGGTGGGTAGTCTAGTGGGTAGTCTAGTTTTTCCTTTTCTATGTTGGCCTTTTATGGATCCCAATCAGGGGCAGCTGTCTATCGTTGTCTCTGATTGGGGATCAGATTTAGGCAGCCTTTTTCCACCTGTTGTGTGTGGGATCGTGTTTTTGTGTAGTGCCTGTGAACACTGCATTTACTACACGGTTCATTTGCGCTGTATTGTTTTTGGTGAGTTTCATTCATTAAAACATGTGGAACTCTACGCACGCTGCGCCTTGGACCATTTATTCCACAGACGATCGTGACAGAAGATCCCACCACAACTGGACCAAGCAGCGTGCTCGGGAGGAGATGGCATCCTGGTCTTTGGAGGAGGTCGAGGAGAGAATATCCTGGACTTGGGAGGAAGTCTTGGCAAGATACGAAAGCCTGCCATGGAAGCAGGAGGAGGCATCGAAGGAATAACAACGACGACACCGGGATTCGCGGCCACGATGGAAGCCCGAGAGGCAGCCTCAAAAAATAATTTGAGCTTGGGGGGCACACGGGGTGGTTGGGGGAGCCAAGGTGGGAACCAGAACCAACTCCCTGTACCTACCGTGTGGAGTTGGTCACCGTTCAAGTGCCATGTTTTCCGATTCTACGCACCGTGTCTTCAGTGCGCCTCCACAGCCCAGTGCGTTCTGTGCCAGCTCCTCGCACTTGTCGTGCTAAAGTGGGTATCTGTCCAGGACGGGTTGTGCCGGCTCAGCGCGCCTGGTCTCCTGTACGCCTCCAGGGTCCAGTACATCCTGCGCCGGCTTTACGCACGGTGTCCCCAGTGCGCCTTCACAGCCCAGTGCGTCCTGTGCCAGCTCCCCGCACTTGGCATGTGGAGGTGGTCATTTGTCCAACAATGTCTTATATGCTGCTGCATAAATTATGTAATATGCCAGGGAAATATGTATCCTGTAGCTAAGAATGTAATACTAACTGTATGTTGTGTAGTAAGCTGTCAGTAGCCCATGTGCCTCACCTTAATTTGGTCCCTTTTCCCCTCATAATTTAGTCTACTGTTCTGACTTGGTGGTGCACATGTAGCCTCTAGCCTGTTTTAGAGAAATGTCATCATCGAATATTGTCAAAGCTTTCATTGCCTGCTTATATGCCCCCTTTATTTATCCTACGGTTTTGACTTGGGGTATAGGGAGAATACTGTAAGAAAGGCCCATGTTCTGAAGTTCTGTCGCTGTACATTTCAAAAGTGCTGAACAAATAGTTATATTGACTACGTCTGTCCTAGCTCTCTCATTAAGTCTTATTGGAAAGTACGGATTGCCTCTTAGCCGCTCGTCCTCCCCTTATGTCATAGTTTGTAGATCTCAATTGTCAGTAAAAAACATATTTGTTTAAGAAAGTCAGCAATGGGTTTTTTTAAAGCCAATAAATAAGGCTGAATTAACTGTTTCGCTGCCAGACAAGGCTCCACTGACAGTCAGATGTAGCAGTGGTAAGGTTTAGGGACTGCTGTTGGAAAAGATTTATGTAGGCCCTAACAGTTTGTGGGCACCGTTTGTCACCGTTATAGTCCAATGAATGTATTGTTTGGTGTTGCGTTGTGTAGTGGCTTTGCTGGCATACATAAACATTTTGGGGGGAGTTTTCCCCACCAAGATTTACATGCTAAAATCGCCACTGATTACCCCAATTGTACTTCCTGATGTAGCAATATGTGCTGCCTTTCCACAACTAATACCTTACTATGGCTATCTAACAATTACCTGAGTATGGTTATCTTTTCAGCATGAAAATTCCAGCATTTTTTATCTGGGTATATGCCATGTCAAGAGAGGCGATCATTTGGCTACTGTTTTTACATATGTTTCTGTTGGGTGTGATCATTTGTGATAATGCTTTTTATTACTTACCAAGTACACAATGCCTTGGCACTGTTGCCCCTCCTCACCTTTCCTCTTCATTCTCAGAGAGTGAGTCACGGCTCCTTGAGCCAAACACTCCATCCTCTCTCCATCCCCTCTTGTCCCACCAACGGATCTCTTGTCCTTGTTATTGCCATGGCAACCTTGAGAAATACATTATTTAACTCTCTCACTCACTTGAAATAGATCCAAGTGTGTGACTGTAATGCTGTGATCTGTGTGACTGTAATGCTGTGAGCTGTGTGACTGTAATGCTGGGAGTTGTGTGACTGTAATGCTGTGATCTGTGTGACTGCAATGCTGTGAGCTGTGTGACTAATGCTGTGATCTGTGTGACTGTAATGCTGTGAGCTGTGTGACTGTAATGCTGTGTGACTGTAATGCTGTGAGCTGTGTGACTGTAATGCTGTGTGACTGTAATGCTGTGAGTTGTGTGACTGTAATGCTGTGAGCTGTGTGACTGTAATGCTGTGAGCTGTGCGACTGTAATGCTGTGAGCTGTGTGACTGTAATGCTGTGTGACTGTTTTGTTGTGAGCTGTGTGACTAATGCTGTGTGACTGTAATGCTGTGAGCTGTGTGACTGTAATGCTGTGAGCTGAATGATTGTAATGCTGTGAGCTGAATGATTGTAATGCTGTGATCTGTGTGACTGCAATGCTGTGAGCTGAATGATTGTAATGCTGTGATCTGTGTGACTGCAATGCTGTGAGCTGTGTGACTGTAATGCTGTGTGACTGTAATGCTGTGAGCTGTGTGACTGTAATGCTGTGTGACTGTAATGCTGTGTGACTGTAATGCTGTGAGCTGTGTGACTGTAATGCTGTAATCTGTGTGACTGTAATGCTCTGCTGAGTGACTGTAATGCTGTGAGCTGTGTGACTGTAATGCTGTAATCTGTGTGACTGTAATGCTCTGCTGAGTGACAATATCGACACGCTGTTGTCAATGCATGAGACATAAATATTTATACAAACTCCACCTTATAACACTTCGTTGGGAACTAATTACTAGTGACCCTATTGCTATCAAAACCAAATGTGGACTCAAAGGTGTCAGTCAAGAGTTTATGGTAACAACACCTATCTACTTATTTACAGTCTGTCCCTCCCCATCCAGTGCACGTCAAGAAGATTACTTCCTTAACTGTGTTTACATGTTGTCTTATGCTGGCATCTATTAGCTAACACCTCCTGCGTTACTGAAGAGTCGACTCATTTTAATTGATGTGGCGTGGTCGTTTTACACACATACCAGTTTACACAGAGATAATTGTATTGATGGGCCTTTAAACTCTGTGTGGCAGTTAGAAATATCTTTCTCAACCTTTGACCCCCTCCCCCAGAAAGACCTAGAAAGGGTGTGTCTGGTTGTGGCTGAGTGTGTTTCAGAATTTATGCAACTCCCTCATGTCACGAGTGTTTTTAGTCCAATAAAGTGTTTTAGAATCAGGGGGTGGAGATCGAATCACCACTTCCACCCTCGTTAGCAAAATAACTCACATATTATTCATTTGTTTACTCCTTTTCGTGGAACATTTTTGAAATATTTAGAAGGACTGATTCACTTATGGTGCTTTCATAAGCGTTCTTCTTTAGTGAGGATATCAAATGCACTGCGGTGAAATATCTGTTTTCATGCAAAGCCCACATCATTTTCCAGGGTTGGGTACGTTACTTTTTAAATTTAATCAGTTACAGTTAGTTACTAGTTACCTGTCCAAAATTGTAATCAGTAACGTAACTTTTGGATCACCCAAACTCTTTAATGTAATCTGATTACTTCACCGTTACAAAGCTGGCCATACATGAATGTTGCATTTTACTCTACAGGTTGGTTATGTAGGCTTCTTCCCATTGCTTTCTACTACAGATATTAATATGATTAGACTGTATCTTTAAAATAAAAACCAAAGTATGTCAGATTCACAGTCTTAATACTACTTGATCTTCAAGAATAGAATTTAGAAATATGGAAATACAGATGTTGCTGTCATGGAGGACTGATTGGCTCATTGTTGACATATACATGCTTCTGTCATGGAATGCCATGCGTTGAGCACTACCGGAAGGTGCTATTTGCATATGAAAAATGTATGCCATATGCTGCATTTGCCATAGGCCTAATGTTTACGTTTTTTGTTAGTGACACTTAGATATTAGTCTATATAAATAGTGCACAAGTTTGAGCATGTGTTCATTAGGCCTATGGATTATTTATTATTTAATCAGCACAAATTAGATTGAGCAATAAAAGCCCCACTCGTGGTCTTCTTAAATTGTTGTTGACAGTATGGAGCACAAGACCACGGAGGGGTTTAGAAAGAACTCCCTCAAACTTTTATTCCATGGGCTGGGATCCGCATGCAGCTGTTGCAAGAACACATTTCCACTGGCTGTCCACTGGTCACAAAAAAACAATGATTGATAGGCAGCTTAAACTTCTTCATTTCAACCATTATTGGGTTCAAATATACATGTCCACAGCCATTCACAAAAACCACAATCCGTAAGACTCAAATAGCTAAATGAGATAGCAGCAGTGTGATTCACATCAATGTGCTATGTACAGTGGGGTCTGAAATTATTGACACACTTGAAAAAGACGAGCAATAACGACTGTATAAAATAAATAATTCAAATACTAAACTATATTGCATGAAAAAAATGCTACATTATATTATTTTATGCTAATACAATTGCTCAGACAAAGAGATTTTGTTTAACAAGTCATACTTTTTTTCTCTCACAAAGGTAAGGGGTAAAAATGATGAAAAATAAAGTAGTTTAGTATTTGGTCCGGTATTCCTATTACGCAATGACTACATCAAACTTGTGACTCTACAAACTTGTTGAATGTGTTCGCAGTCCGTTTTGGTAGTGGTTCACATTTTTTTGTGCCCAATAGAAATGAATGGTAGATATTGTGTTGTGTCATTTTGGAGTCAGTTTTATTGTAAATAAGAATATGTTTTTAAACACTTCTACATGAATGTGGATGCTACTATTATTATGGATAATCCTGAATAAATCGTGAACAAATGTTCCAATTGTAAAAATAACCTTTAAGAACCTTCATTTTACAGGCAAGTCAGTTAAGAACCAGTTCTTATTTACAATGACGGCCTACCCCGGACGATGCTGGAGCAATTGTGCGCCACCCTATGGGACTCCCAATCACGGCCAGTTGTGATACAGCCTGGATTCAAACCAGGGTGTCTGTAGTGACACCTCAATCATTGAGATGCAGTGCCTTAGACCGCTGTGCCACTCGGGAGCACCAATTGTGATGAGTGAGAAAGTTACAGAGGGTCAAAGATTATACCCCCAAGACATTTTAACCTCTCGCTATATCCCAAAACAGGGAAGGTTATCATGTCTTGGGGGTATGATCTTTGACTCCTGTAGATATCAAAACTGATATCCGTATCGTGCAAACTTAAACTTGCACCTGTTTTCAGTGTTGATTTGAATGTCATTGAGAAAGCAGAAATGTGTGAGAGAGAAAACATTGTCACAAACATACTTTCTGAATTTAAAAGTAATCATCTACTTTTTAAAAAGTATCTGTAATCTGATTACAATATTTTATCTGGTAATGAAACGGATTACAGTTCCAGGTTTAAATCAGTAACATGAAACCCGTTACTCCTGAACTCAGTCACTTTCAACCACCACCATAATAGATTTTACGTCACATGGTGTTTATGTAGAACGTTTCAACTATTGGTACTCTTGTCATCGCTGAAGTTCAACTCTTACCCTACTAGGGCCGGAGCCTGCTGGTTTTCTATTCTAATAATTAATTGCACACACCTGGTGTCCCAGGTTTAAATCAGTCCCTGATTAGAGGGGAACAATGGAAAAAAATGCATTGGAACTGACTTCAAGGTCCAGAGTTGTGTTTGAAGGACATACAGTAAGAGATGTAAGGCCATTGTAAAGCAATTGCTCTCTACAATACTAAACTGCTGAAATGCAACTCCGCGTTTTACATTTCACATACCCTTTTCTTACCCAAGTTAGGTTGAGAGAGAAATAAATAACATGTGTGTTGATGGAAAAACCTGGTCTTACTCAGCGCTATGGCCCTGAGCCCATTTTGAACATTGCCCTCAAAGTGGGTTTCTGACTCCAGTTTGGCTGGAACATTCTCTCTCTCCCATTCAGGAGCATTTCCTGCTCAGTGAAAACAGAGGCTCTTTATTCGAAGGATGTGTGTGTGTGTGTGGCTTCTGCTTGCTAGCTTTTATGCTGTTCTTGGAGGATAGATATTACCTGTGATCTTTCTTTCACTTTAGTAAAACTCACACATGCTGTGCTGTCCTTCAGTGATCCTTCTCCGCTTTGCTTCACTGCGCCTTTCGCTGCCACACCCACTGTCGTTATGGAAACAGGGTTACCACAGATCACTGATGACTTTTCCAGATACTCTTGACTTAGAAAGTTGAGGGATGTTGCCATGGACACAGATATAAGTATAGCCACACAATGAGTAATCACTTGTGAGGATATACCGCAAAAAATACATAGTGGATAATTTGTGACTGTAGTGCTCTTGACGATTGAACCATGCAAGCCCCTTCACAGACGTACAAATGCATGGAGCAAGAATAGATTTGCAAGTTCAAACATTGTAGTTCACCAACAAATGTAAATATACAGTGTATCCTCCTGGCACATTTCCTGTGCAGGAGTGCTTCTCATTATACTGAACTGTAACAATGCAAAGACAAATAAATTGACGTTGTGACTTTGAATGGAGAGGAAGCACTGGGCTTATGCTTGTTTATAAGCCAACTTCTACAGTTGGTGATTTCCTAGTTGCCAGGTTTATGAAGTAAAATAATTTTGAATTGTAGTCCACTTCCTCTTCCCTGTCCTTACGATCGGAATCATTGTTTTAGTTATGTGTCTGGTTTAATCTGGCATCAAAACATAGAGCTCATTAAAAAAAGGAATCAAACAACTCTTCATTATCAATCAGTTTCATCTCTTTATGAAAACATGAAAACAACAAATGAGAAAGTTCTATTCCAACCTCCGGAGGCAAACACCGTAGTGGTTCAGACCACAAATCGCCCCAGAGCTGTCCAGACATGCAGTAATCAGTGTAGAATTTGATGGTTGACTAATGGTTAAGGAAGAGTGTTAATGTAAAACCTACAGCAAAGCCCTCAAGACGTGAAAAAAGTTCAACATTATACAATCACACACGAAGCTGACTCATCGTGTAAACTTTATAAACCACTTCTCTATTGGTAGTATTTTTGCTGCCAACATGGATATAGGGATTCTCAAACAATGAGCAGTATGCTTCTTAGTCACTTTGAGGGCTCTTGGAGAACATTAAGCTGAACAAACAGGTGTGGTTTATTCATGAGTGTTTATCACTGACTTGCATTGCTGCTTATTGTGTTAAGGTTCAAAGTACCTTCATTTGCAGTTAGAAGGACAGAGATCAGTGCTATATAAAAACATACAGTGTATGAATGTTATGAATTTAAATAATTAAAACTTAGTGAGAATGTATTTTTTATATTTCAATTCAATAGATGGAAATGTGATTCTCCCTAGAGAGCGCCAAGTGCAATGCTAATACTGTGTTTAATGATGTAGTTTTACTTCCAGAAAGCTGAAGGATATTGGGAAACTGCATGGAAAATAAAAGAAACCTGGATGACTTTGGCATCAGCCTTGGAAAGCGTAAAGAGTATTTTTGGTTTGAGTGGGAAACTCCAGTTGACAATTTGTACCCTTGGAGGGAAAACTGTCACTTACCTCAACAGCTGGCTTTTCTCTGACTGCTATCTCTCAAACATTATTTCACCATACGTCATAGTGCACTGACAAATCACTTTGGAGGTTTGGGTGCAGGTGTGCTGCTGGTGAGTGTTCATGTGTGTCTGTGGCAGAAAGGTACAGTAATCTTTCAAACAAGACTCAAAAGTGACCTGTCTTAACAGGTGTGTATGCTTTCTCACCACTGAGCTGATCCACTACTCATAGCAGTGATGTTCACAGATGTGTGTTAAAGATAAATTCATGAAAATAGCCTGTCTGTGAAGCAATCCTGAAGGTAATCACCATGAGATATCTACTATAAACATGACTCACACATGACACCTACCAGGATGAGGGGTAGTTTCTCCAGTTTCAACTGACCTGAGCCCTAGGACCATGCCCCAGGAATACCTGACATGATGACTCTTTGCTGTCCCCAGTCCACCTGACTGTGCTGCTGCTCCAGTTTCAACTATTCTGCCTTATTATTATTCGACCATGCTGGTCATTTATGAACATTTGAACATCTTGACCATGTTTTGTTATAATCTCCACCCGGCACAGCCAGAAGAGGACTGGCCACCCCACATAGCCTGGTTCCTCTCTAGGTTTCTTCCTAGGTTTTGGCCTTTCTAGGGAGTTTTTCCTAGCCACCGTGCTTCTTCACCTGCATTGCTTGCTGTTTGGGGTTTTAGGCTGGGTTTCTGTACAGCACTTTGAGATATCAGCTGATGTACGAAGGGCTATATAAAATAAATTTGATTTGATTTGATTTGATTTAGTTTCTGAATTCCTGGACACCTTGAAATGGAAAATCTCAGTCTCTGTCTCTTCGGGTGAAGGTTAAAGCAGGGTGTGGCTTCCCTTCAACCCCCAGTTCCTCCTACTGTGCCTTTGGAAAGTATTCCAAAACATTTCAGCAGCATTGAAGGTCCCCAATAACACAATGGCCTCCATCATTCTTTACTGGAAGAAGTTTGGAACCACCAAGACTGTCCTGAAGAGCTGGCTGCCCGGGCCAAACTGAAGAGCTGGCTTCCCGGCCAAACTGAGCAATGAGGGGAGAAGGGCCTTGGTCAGGGAGGTGAGCAAGAACCCGATGGTCACTCTGACAGAGCTCTAGAGTTCCTCTGTAGAGATGGGAGAACCTTCCCATCAAAAGATCCAATGCAAAGTCATACCTGACTTTTTTTTATTATTGCATAGAATGCCAAAGTCATGTTGGGGGAAAAAATGGGGTGTGATGTAATATTGAGGACCCGGCAAGCCAGCCTATTCGCTGTATCCAACAGATAACTTCAAATCAAATTTTATTTGTCACATGCACCGAATACAACAAGTGTAGACCTTACCGTGAAATGCATTGAAATGCTTACTTACAAGCCCTTAACCAACAATGCAGTTTAAAAAATTTACTACATAAACTAAAGTAAAAAATACAATAAAAAAAAACAATAATTAGACTATATATAGGGGGTACCGGTACCGAGTCAATGTGCTGGGGTACAGGTTAGTCGAGGTAGGGGGGGTCAATGTAAATAGTCCTGGTGGCCATTTGATTAATTGTTCAGCAGACTTATGGCTTAGGGATAGAAGCTGGTTAAGGAGCCTTTTGGACCTAGATTTGGCGCTCCGGTACCGTTTGCCGTGCAGGTAGAGGAGAGAACCTTCTATGACTTGGGTGACTGGAGTCTTTGATCAAATCTAGAACTTCAAATTAAACCAAATCCTTTCACTCAGGACCACTGGTTTCAGTTCTATTTTCAGCCAACTTACAAGCAAATACTTTATGAATTTATTGTTATAAACCAACTTGCAAGGTTGCTAGTCAATTAGCCTGCTAATGTTAGCCCTACTAGCCTGCTAACGTTAGCTCTACCAGCCTGCTAATGTCACACTAGCACTAAACACCTAGTTTACAGCAACTGTACATTAAAGTAAACCAACTTTTTGGAAATACATAACCCCATCTAACCATTTATCAAAGAATGTTAGCTATATGCAGTTATCTTCGCCAGTAAGCTAGCGAGCCAGATCGCCAGCCAGCTAACGTTAGCTATTTAGCCAACTACCTATTAGGCTATCCAGCCAAGCCAACCACCATGGTTATGGTCGGGAAGCTAGAGCCCAACTACTGGAGACCAGCTACAACACAACTAACACAACACAACTAAAGCATAACTGCAAATTAAAAGCAAAGCGGGAGCAGAGACTTACAGATTCATGGTTTGGGCCCATCTAATTGTAAAACCTTTTTTAAAAAATGCAGGCTGCATTAGCTACCCAAGCAAGGGGGTAGGGCAGTTCACCTGGCCGATATCCAAAATATATAGATTCATGATGTCAGTCAGCTAACGCGCTAGCACTAAGTCAAGATGGAAAACTTTATAAAACTCCCATAGCCTACTTCGCAGAGAACACGTTAAAAAGTTGACAAAACAAAAAAGGAGAACAGACGAGGTACTACATAATTAGAGCAAGAAAGTATGATTTTCTCTTTCATTTTGAGCCCATGGCAAAAAGGCACCAGAGCCTGTGATGCTAATGAGGTTCCCTCTAGGTAACACAGCCACAAAGTCTGTGAATAGCATGAGGTGTGGCTAACGTTAGCCAGCTTGAGCTAGCTACCGAGCTAGCATGCGAACTCGATGGCACAGAGCAGATACTCTATATGATGCTGATAAATAGTGCATTGTGGGTAGTTTAGAAGTTGGAAATACGTTGATAAATATCTAATAACCCCAAAACATAGCAATTTTTGTACTTATAGTTAACCAGATGGTGACTAATTACTAAGTCTTTGACCACACTGTGTTACATTGGTGAGTAAAATCTGATGCTTCCTACCCTTTAAATACAGTACATATCTTGATTATTCTGTAGCTACTCTTGATTAGTTACTTTTGATTTCTCAGTAGTTACTTTTGATTCCTTTGTAGTGAATCTTGATTCACTATCACATACAAAGCTGAGCTTGGGGATGGCTCTCTAAACTAAAACATTTGTCATTGCTAGTACTGTATACTATAATGGAAAACTGTAATTTATATGGTACTTTTGGGTATAATAAACAGTAAAATACTGTGAAATGTTTAACTGCCGCATGTTCATTTTGGTGCATGTTGTGGGTGGGAAAAGAAGTGCTGTGTTTTGAATGGTACTGCAATTCCACCACACAGAATACAGTACCGTACCATATTTTTGGAGTGCCGAAAACCTTTTGATCACTAGTGTGTGCATGGTATTGTTGTTTCTATCTCATTTGTTGCACCCGTTAATGAGAATGCTGTACCAGTTAAGATCCTGCAGTTATAGTGCCCCATAAATGTAAAATGTATAGGGGACACATTGGAGCGGCAGCAAGTCTGAAAGCTTAAATGCTTGAGCATTTTGCCATGTCCTTTTGGTCTGTTTAGCCCTGTAGTCGCTGTCAATTTGGAAGCCTTTGTTAAGTCCTCTAGAAGTGCAAGTGATACGAAACACAAATATAAATTGATATGCTGTAATGTGTAAACACAAATACCTGGCAGGCAACCTGCTTGCGCTGCAGGGGTCAGCAGCTGTTTTAGGGGTGTTTCTAAGCTAATCTTAACTTTTTTGTACATAATGTCTCCGCCATCATTTCCTATGACCGAAACAGCGATCATTAACCTCAATTTGGATGACAATTTCTACTTCAACAAGTCGACAGTTCTGGACTTTCTGCTTACTCCGGACAAGGCCACAATCCCCGGGACTCGAAAGAGTAAGTGACGACGCAAAAGAGGCAGACAAGCCGGCTTCCTGATGAGAATACTTTTGCGAGCAAATAAACTGTCTCTACTCTGCGTTCTATTGGAAAACGTACATTCAATAGAGAACAAACTGGATGAGCTCCACTTAACAACTGAATAACTGTAATATTCTTTGTTTCTCTGAGTTGTGGCCGAACAAGGACATGGATAATATCCATCTTGATGTTTTTCCAAGCATCATCTAGACCGAACGGCAGCCTTGACTCACATGGCATCTATTCTGCCCTACCTAGAAAAAAGGCAGTTACTGCTCATTTGTGTCACGTTCTGACCATAGTTCTTTTGTGTTTTCCTTTTTTTAAGTGTTGGTCAGGACATGAGCTGGGTGGGCATTCTATCTTGTGTGTCTGGTTTGTCTATTTCTATGTTTGGCCTGATATGGTTCTTAATCAGAGGCAGGTGTTAGTCATTGTCTCTGATTGGGAACCATATTTAGGTAGCCTGTTTTGTTTTGGGTTTTGTGGGTGGTTGTTTCCAGTCTTTGTGTTTTCTGCACCAGATAGGGCTGTTTTGGTTTTCACGTTTATTGTTTTGTATCCTGTTCATGTTTGAGTTACCTTATAAAATTACCATGAACTATAACCACGCTGCGTTTTGGTCCACCTCTCCTTCCCAGGAAGAAAGCCGTTACAGAACCACCCACCACAACAGGACCAAGCAGCGTGGTGAAAAGCAGCAACAGCAGGAGAGGCAGCAGCAGCAGCAACAGCAAGAGAGGCAGAATTATTTGGAAAAATGGACTTGGGAGGAGATCCTAGACGGGAAAGGACCCTGAGCACAGCCAGGAGATTATCGTCGCCCCAAAGAAGAGCTGGAGGCAGCGAAGGCGGAGAGGCGCTGGTATAAGGAGTCAGCACGGCGGCGTGGATGGAAGCCCGAGAGTCAGCCCCAAAAATGTATTGAGGGGTGGCATACAGGGAGTATGGCAAAGCCAGGTAGGAGACCTGCGCCAACTTCCTGTGCTTACCGGGGGGCGAGAGAGACCGGGCAGGCACCGTGTTATGCTGTGGAGTGCACGGTGTCCCCAGTGCGGGTGCATAGCCCGGTGCGGTACATACCAACTCCTCGTATCGGCCGGGCTAGAGTGGGCATCGAGCCAGGTGCCATGAAGCCGGCTCTATGCATCTGGTCTCCAGTGCGTCTCCTTGGGCCGGCGTACATGGCACCAGCCTTACGCATGGTGTCCCCGGTTCGCCTGCACAGCCCAGTGCGGGCTATTCCACCTCGCCGCACTGGCAGGGCGACCGGGGGCATTCAACCAGGTAAGGTTGGGCAGGCTCGGTGCTCAAGAGCTCCAGTGCGCCTGCACGGTCCGGTCTATCCAGTACCACCTCCACGCATCAGCCCTCCGGTGGCAGCTTCCCGCACTCGCCCTGAGGTGCGTGTCCTCGGCCCAGTACCACCAGTGTTGGCACCACGCACAAGGCCTACAGTGCGCCTCGCCTGTCCAGCGCGGCCAGAGCCTTCCTCCTCTCCAGCATTGCCTGAGCTGCCCGTCTGTCCAGAGCTGCTAGAGTCTCCCGTCTGTCCAGAGCTGCTGGAGTCTCCCGTCTGTCTAGAGCTGCTGGAGTCTCCCGTCTGTCCAGAGCCGCCAGAGTCTCCCGTCTGTCCAGAGCCGCCAGAGTCTCCCGTCTGTCCAGAGCCGCCAGAGTCTCCCGTCTGTCCAGAGCCGCCAGAGTCTCCCGTCTGTCCAGAGCCGCCAGAGTCTCCCGTCTGTCCAGAGCCGCCAGAGTCTCCCGTCTGTCCAGAGCCGCCAGAGTCTCCCGTCTGTCCAGAGCCGCCAGAGTCTCCCGTCTGTCCAGAGCCGCCAGAGTCTCCCGTCTGTCCAGAGCCGCCAGAGTCTCCCGTCTGTCCAGAGCCGCCAGAGTCTCCCGTCTGTCCAGAGCCGCCAGAGTCTCCCGTCTGTCCAGAGCCGCCAGAGCCGCCAGTCAGCTAGGATCCGCCAGAGCCGCCAGTCAGCTAGGATCCGCCAGAGCCGCCATTCAGCCAGGATCCGCCAGAGCCGTCAGTCAGCCAGGATCCGCCAGAGCCGCCATTCAGCCAGGATCTGCCAGAGCCGCCATTCAGCCAGAAGCTGCCAGAACCGTCAACCAGCCTGAGCTACCTCTCAGTCCTGTATCCTGTTCATGTTTGAGTTACCTTATAAAATGACCATGAACTATAACCACGCTGCGTTTTGGTCCGCCTCTCCTTCCCAGGAAGAAAGCCGTTACAATTTGGTTGAAAATGTGTTAATGTCATTTTTGCTGTATTAAATACATGCTTAATCATGTGGACAAGTATCCTGTCTCTGTTGTATTGTGTTTTGGAGAAATTGGGGGTCATGTTAGCAGTAACTGCATAAAGTGACTGTGAAACCAAGGTAAATAAAAACACATTTTCTCAGTTCCACGCTATGAGCAGTTACTGCTTTGGTAGGGCAGTATCGTGATAAAGGGTAGTTCCTGAATTCCATGAATCCTTGGAGACGTCAGAGGTGACTTATCTCTGTCTCTCAGTGCCTCCTACCCTCCTACCCACACACACATACCGGACACCCATGCACCCTACGACTCTGACTATCAGCCACACCCTGGCAAAGAGGTATTGTAGAATGTGCAGGTTCTGAATGCAGTGTTTACATAAAAACATAAACAGTCCTACCATATGTTTCTCACTATTGCAGTGAGTGCATACCTGTCGTAGCTGAAGTGTTTCCACATTGCGGTTTGTGCTCAAATGACACTGATAAACCGAGGAGGTTGTGTTGGATGGAGCATATGCTATCCAGCTCAATTAGATTATAATAATAACATGAGAGGTCATGTTCTTGACGTTATGTAAGTAACCCTAAGCTGACTGAGGACAGAGACAGTTCTAAAAGTTATAATATGGTCCCAGTCTGAGAATTAACTACAGTTATTGTCAGTTCCAAAAAACGATCAATAAGTTACTAGTACTGTGCATATTTCCTTTTACATTGGTTGTATAGATGGGAAATTAATAGATGACACAAGGGAAATTAATAGATGACTTGCCAAACCTGAGAGGATAGTTTTATTCAAGTTGGCTCCCGAGTGGTGGAGCAGTCTAAGGCACTGCATCTCAGTGCTAGAGGTGTCACTACAGACCCTGGTTTGATTCCAGGCTGTATCACAACCGGCCGTGAGTCCCATTGTCACGTTTACTCCCGCTCCTCTGGTCAGCGACGTCAGGCGGCCGGATCCGCGCATCAGGGAAGGGGGAACTGTCACGTTTACTCCCGTTACCCCTCTCCAGTGCTAATTGTCGCCAGTTTTCTCATCATTACGCACGCCTGCCACCATCGTTACGCGAACCTGCGCCTCATGACACTCACCTGGACTCCATCACCTTCCTGATTACCTAACCTATATCTGGCACTCCCCTTGGTTCTTTCCTCAAGCGTTATTGACTCTGTTTCTGTCTATATACTTTTTGTGTTTCTTGTTTTGTACTATGTTGTAGTTATTATTACATTTGCACTCCATGTACTTGCTCCCCGACTTCCAGCGGTGTCAGCGTCGTCCGGCGGCTGGATCAGCCCATCAGGGAGGGAGTACTGTCACGTTTACTCCCATTACCCCTCTCCAGTGATCAATGTCGCCATTTTTCTCATCATTACGTACGCCTGCCACCATCGTTACGCGAACCTGCGCCTCATGACACTCACCTGGACTCCATCACCTTCCTGATTACCTCCCCTATATCTGTCACTCCCCTTGGTTCTGTCCTCAGGTGTTATTGACTCTGTTTCTGTTTCATGTCTACGCTTTTAATTTCTTGTTTTGTACTATGTTCTAGTTATTATCTGCACTCACATTCCTAAGATTCACATTCATTTCAACCTTTTACCCAGATTTCAGCAGACATACTTTAGTTACATAAAACATTTATAGAATTGAGCATAATGATTATGACTAGATCACAGGGAAAATCTGTTTCATTCTTTAACTTACTGACAGATTTGGGGGGCATGCTCCTCTCCAGGCCATCCCCGCAAACTTTGTGTCCCCTCATAATTTTGGGGTGAATGACACCCCTGTAGGAGTGGTGTACAAGGGTGTACTTGCCTGTCTGTGTGTGTGTATGTAACAGGGGTCAGTCTGCTGCTAACAGATTCCCCCACTGTCCAACTGCCACATTTATTTAACTAGGCAAATCAGTTAAGAACAAATTATTATTTACAATGACAGCCTAGGAACAGTGGGTTAACTGCCTTGTTCATGGGGCAGAATGACAGATTTTTATCTCATCAGCTCAGGGATTTGATCTAGCAACCCTTCGGTTACTGGCCCAACGCTCTAACAACTAGGCTACCTGCCACCCAATGCTAGGCTTGAACCAGTGATCCTCGGCTTCACAACACATGTGACCGCCCTCTTTGATAATGTGCAAACCGATTGAGCAAAACAAAAGGTACCTAATTTCAAGCTTGTTGTGGCGTGCGCTTACGGTCTTAACTCCGCTACATGTGTTGATCCTGTTGGACTCTATGCATGTTTGTGTGATTACATCGAGGTTTTTAGATTCATTGCATTGACGTCAGGTCCAACCGTCCAAGTACAGTGGCTTCAGATAGTATTCCACATGGTGTTGTGTTAAAGCCTGAATGCAAAATGTATATTAAAAATATATGTTTTGTCACCCATATACACACACTACCCCATAATAACAAAGTGAAAACATGTTTTTAGAAATGTTTGCACAAATGAAATACAGAAATATCTTATTTACTTAAGTATTCACACCCTTGAGCCAATACATGTTAGAATCACCTTTGACAGTGATTACAGGTGTGAGTCTTTCTGGGTAAGTCTCTAAGAGCTTTGCACACCGTGATTATACAACATTTCCACATTATTATTTTTTAAATTATTCAAGCTCTGTCAAGTTGGTTGTTGATCATTGCTAGACAGCCATTTTCAAGTCTTGCCATATAATTTCAAGACGATTTAAATCCAAACTGTAACTAGGCCACTAAGGAACATTCAATGTCATCTTGGTAAGAAACTCCGGGGTAAATTTGGCCTTGTGTTTTAGGTTATTGTCCTGCTGAAAGGTGAATTTATCTACCAGTGTCTGTTGGAAAGTAGACTGAGCCAGGTTTTCCTCTAGGATGTTGTTTGTGCTTAGCTCTATTTTTTTGTTTTTTACCCTTAAAAAACTCTGTAGTCCTTGTCGATGACAAGCATACCCATAACATGATGCAGCCACCATCATGCTTGAAAATATGAAGTGGTACTCAGTGATGTGGTGTGTTGGATTTGCCCCAAACATAACACTTTGTATTCAGGACATAAAGTTAATTTCTTTGCAAAATTTTAGCAGTTTGACTGTACTGCCTTATTGCAAACAGGATGCATGTTATGGAATATTTGTATTCTGTACATGCTTCCTTCTTTTCACTCTGTCATTCAGGTTAGTATTGTGGAGTAACTACAATGTTGTTGATTCATTGCCAGTTGTCTCCTATCACAGCCATTCAACTGTAACTGTTTTAAAGTCACCATTGGCCTCATGGTGAAATCCCTGAGTGGTTTCCTTCCTCTCCGGCAACTGATTGATGAAGGACGCCTGTATCTTTATAGTGACTGGGTGTATTGATACGCCATCCAAAGTGTAATTAATAACACCATGCTCAAAGGGATATTCAATATCTGCTTTTTTTTAACACACCTACCAATAGGTATCCTTCTTTCGGAGGCATTGTTCGACTAAGGGACCTTACAGATAATTGTATATGTGGGGTACAGAGATGAGATAGTCATTCAAAAATCAAGTTAAACACTATTATTGCACACAGAGTGAGTCCATGCAACGTATTATGTGACTTGTTAAGCACATTTTTACTCCTGAACTTATTTAGGCTTGACATGACAAAGGTGTTGAATACTTATTTACTCAAGACATTTCACCTTTTCATTCTTAACGTATTAGTATAAATGTATAGAAATATAAATCTACTTTGACATTATGGGGTATTGTGTGTAGACCAGTGACACAAAATCTCAATATAATCCATTTTAAATTGAGGCTGTTACATAACAAAATGTGAAATATTCAAGGGGTGTGAATACATTCTGAAGGCACTGCATATGGTCTGGTTGGACCTTACCTGGGGCCTTATGTATGCTTAGGTGTGTTTACGCAACAGCATATAGTTGATTGCAATATTTACATTGCACTGCTCTAATGTTTGGGTGTAAATTGAGGGCCTCAGAGCACACTGGTCTAATGTGGTTTGGTTAGTGATAGAGTGGGCTGTGTCGTGGCTGCTACTTACTACTCACATAAACGTAACGAATTGGGATGTATGGCTATTGGCTAATGGCTAATGGCTACTATTTAAATGAAATGCACAAAATGGAATTCCCTTGTTTAGATTTGAGACCATAGAGGTGAAACGCGTGAATCTGTTTTAGAGTAAATAGAAATTCAGTATTCTGTATTGCCTTGGGAGTAACTCAGGAAAGTTTCTCTGATGTGTAGGAGGGGATGTTACATTCCCTATAGGCAGACCAGAGCAGCAAACACTCACATCGCTCATCAGGCCTGTAATCTGAACCATGTCACGTGAGGAGGTGAGTGAGTGGACAAAGCTAGAAACTTCTGTTGAATGTCTACCAACTTCAACGGTTGAACAGTGATGAACTGTCCGTTCAGAAACATGGTGTAGAGGAGAGAGAAGCTATTTTTAAAATGTGCAGTTTGAGAAACTGTTGGCTTAGTTGAGGATTGTGGATCAGAATGTTGTGGTTAGTGAGTCACTGGATTCCCGGGAGATTACTGAGTTCCTGGCATGGGAACCTGCGATAGACGATATCGCTCATCTCACACTTAATTACAAAAGAGTTCAGAACAAAGTGTCTTATCCATGCCGACCAACAAAGACACATTACAACATTTGCCAGCACACCTTTAAAGGGAGGTAAAGGTATGTCAGTTGGCATAGATAGAGATCCACAACATTGATAGAAACCTTTGTGTAGACTGTAGACTTTATCTCAAATATCATTGTCCTTGCCCTGTGAAGTATTTATGTACCATGAGCCAAAGTGATAAAGTAAAACACAATAGCAGAGTAAAACAGGAGGCACTCACGAAAGAAACAATTTATGGTCTGACTCATTCCCCAAAGGCTGCTTCTGGTTAAGAAACAAACATTTGAAAATCTTAATTCTAGCTCTCAATTTCTGGATCTGTTCTCAGCTCGCCAGTCATGACTCATTAAAGGTTATTATATCTGGAGCGGATGGGGCTTTTGGCTACTCCCTGCCACAGAGGTGCAGATGTATTATGTGCTGCCTGCCTGCTCATAAACTGGCCAAAAAGAGCCCAGAACTTGAAACGAGGGGCTGTATAAAACAAAGAAACAAGAGAGCAAACACTAAAGCACTGTGGGTAAATATTTTCCCCTGTGTTGCTGGTGTTGCCAACCAGATTTTTTCCTCTTTGGATCAGGCTAGCATGGGCCAGGAGTCCACTAAGACCATAGCCCTTTGTCCAGGCCTCTTTTACAGCAGGGAGGACTGGCAGCTTTTGGTTGGTGTGAAAAGCTTGCAGGTATGATGGCAGGGGATAGGAATGCACTGAAACCGGCAGACAGAGAGGAGGAGAGGGGGTGAGGGGTTGGAGAGATGGAGTTAGAGGGCAGTAGAGAGTGAGCAGTATTGCTGTGGAAGAGATGCAACAGGGATAAAGATTAATTGGCTTCAGGAAAAAAACATGTGAGGTGTTCAATTCCTCACCTCTTCTGTCCACAACCCATAATCCCTCTCTCTCCAGCTCTATAAAAATAGGCATTTTGCCTGCTCCATCCTGCCACCTCAGCAATGACCTTATGTTAAAGATGCCTGAGAGAATAGGAATATTCCATCTTCAAACAAGCCACTACTGTGCTACACCTTGTTGAATGCTAAAGAATTAAAAGGTGACCATGTGTATTTCTTATTTCATTGTTATTTCACTCAGGACTCCGACCCTGTTTTGATAGTGAGCTGCTTTGGTTATTCTCAAAGAAGGATCACTCCCTGCACAATCATTTAGTCAGGCATTTTGGTGCATTACGAAGAGACCTGCCCTGTGGTTAGGGTTGCTGGAGGGGTTTAGGTTAGGGTTTAAGGTTTAAGTGTGTGGGAGAGGGGTACAAGGGAGACAGGAGAGCTATCAGAAAAAGTATATTGTGTTACCCAATACAGATTCCAGATCTGGGGCCAAATCTTTGATGTGTGTCACACTTTTGCATCTGGTCTTATTGCGTAACCCCTCTTCCAATTCAATATTCACACATATTATGTCCTTCTGGCCAGTTAGATCTTGTTGTGTGTAAAATCAGCTGATGGACAGCTCACCTGTTGTCCGTTTTACTTAAGTGATATCTTAAGGAGAGGTCACAAAGTCAAACCTCAGAACATGGGACCCTTTTAAGTTGTTTTCCTGTTGATATTCAGAGCAATTATCAATGCCCGGCTGTGGGGTAGCTTTGGGGATCTGTTTCCTTACATGGGCCTTGGAACAAACACTCTTTTGTCAGTTTTCCAATGGGCCCACTAGTTGTTACATTAGTTGATTACGTTGAGAATGTATTACAAGTATTGTGAAGGGACTAGTACTATAGGTTTTTGTACATGGTGGAATTACGATGTTTTGCATCAGGATATGTTAAAATGAGATTAAGACATATTATTGTATCCTGCCTAACATGAGTGTGTCAATTGATACAAGTGGATATGAATGACTATTCATAGTTTACTGAACACACCAAGACAGCCGTGAAGTGGGCACGACAACGCCTACTCAGGAGACTGAAAAGATTTGGCATGGGTCCTCAGATCCTCAAAAAGTTCTACAGCTGCACCATCGAGAGCATCCTGACTGTTTGCATCACTGCCTGGTATGGCAACTGCTCGGCCTCCAACCGCAAGGCAATACAGAGGGTAGTGCGTACCGCCCAGTACATCACTGGGGCCAAGCTTCCTGCCATCCAGGACCTCTATACCAGGCGGTGTCAGAGGAAGGCCCTAAAAATTGTCAAAGACTCCAGCCACCCTAGTCATAAACTGTTCTCTCTGCTACCGCATGGCAAGCGGTACCGGAGCGCCAAGTCTAGGTCCAAAAGGCTCATGAACAGCTTTTACACCCAAGCCGTAAGACTCCTGAACAGCTAATCAAATGGCTACCCAGACAATTTGCATTGCTCCCTCCCCTTTTACGCTGCTGCTACTCTCTGTTTACTGTCTATGCATAGTCACTTTAACTCTACCTACATGTACATATTACCTAAATTACCTCGACTAACTGGTGCCCCTGCACATGTACCCCCTGTATATAGCCTCAATATTTGTATTTTACTGCTGCTCTTGAATTATTTGTTACTTTAATTTTTTATTTATCTATTTGTTACTTTACACTTATTTTTCTTAACTGCATTGTTGGTTAAGGGCTTGTAAGTAAGCATTTCACTCTAAGGTGAATCTAATCTGTTGTATTCGGTGCATGTGACAAATAAAATTGTATTTCATTTGAAGTAATTCTTTATGACAGTGTTATCATAGACATACACTATGTCATAAAGCGATACGGCACTAAATGAAGGGGTTAACAGAAAACGCATCGGCTCATATAACTAATGCACCTTGAGCAGCTTTTGTTGTCACCCAGCTAAATTATTAATGTGGGCCTTTGAGGCACCTGGGTTGGTGTGTTGATGCACCACACCCTGTCCTGAAAACAATGAGCTGAATCTACCTTCAAACAGAGATAAACTCAAGTACTCGTGGTTGTCAGAAAAATGATACTCTTATATATGTGACCAACTGATTAGTGGAACTTCTACTGCACCTCACCCAGAATGCACTTGACTTCTAGCATAGTGGGTTCTATGACAATATCATACAATGCAGTGCGACACTTGTTTTCATGAAAGCCTTTTGGTAATATGTTTCCTCCTAGAGAATAACGATCAGGAAAGATATGAGGAGGGAAGTTCACCCAAAAAGTCCAGGGATTCCAAAAAAAGAGAGAGAAGGTGAGAGAGAGAGAGAGAGAGAGAAAGAGACTCGTTATACTTTTATTGTCTTACTTTTTATTTTATTTTTCACTTTAGTTTAAGTCAATATTTTCTTAACTCTATTTCTTGAACTGCATTTTTGGGGACCCTATTAGATTTTTTAAATTCAATTCAGGTAGCCCCTATCTGAAAAAGCAGGGTGTCTACGGAAATCTGAGTATCTTGGCTATTGATCGGTGCCTTCAAATTTTTGGCATGGCTTACCATATATGGGTACATTAATTTATAAGGGCAGGCCAAGCCGATGACCTCATTTCAAGATGGCTGCTACCTACATTCTGGTTAGCGTTGTGACGCATAAACAAAATAAACACGAAATACGTTGATACACACCGAAAGCTGGGACTCCACAGATCATGAGGATATCTTATTTGTCTGGCTGTGACCTACCGTTATTGATCACCAGCTCTGAGTCAAAAAATTTATTTTACACAATGTTTTCATCAAACAGCTTCGAATTAGTCTGTATTTGAGCGACAGCTACATGGGGGATGCCAGATTAATCTTTTTGTTGGTAGGAACAAATCTAGCCTATTTCCAATGCTATCTGATGATGTATGACTTAATGGCAACATCGAATGTCCACTGAGTGACTATATCTTTGCGCATCAAAAATATGATGTTGCCTGCTTACGAGCTGTAGGCATCAATATCCCCTGTATGTCCACCGACACCACCACAATGTTTGAGAGAGGTTGGTGTTGTAGAAATGTTATTTTTATTTTAAACAATAACTTTTAGGCACATCCAGTGTGCAAAAACAGTGCAATTACCACATTTGGACACTTTGGAGAGGTTTAGGGACAATTGAAAACGTCCCGTGAACCACACCTGACACCACTTACTAAAATATCTGCCCATTTCTAGTTGTTAGGTCTATCACTCAAATTTTTTTCTGATATCATTCAGATGTTGTGGAAGCCATCTGATGGGTTTCCATCTCTAGTCATCAATAATTCACTTATAGCTTGTCAATGAAAGATGAAAGCACACACAAAACAGTTATTTTGTCTGTGCTTGATCTTGTGTATTCTGAACTACATAACTCCTATCTATCTTCTGATCATTTCCTCATAATCTCCCAGATGACTTCTTTCCAAATATACCAAGTGTTTGCATGTCAGAATGTTAAGGGCTTGTAAGTAAGCATTTCACGGTAAGCTCTACTACACCTGTTGTATTCGGCGCATGTGACAAATAAAATTTCATTTGGTTAGATTTGAAAAAGAGAGAGAAAGAGAGCGAGAAACAGAGTGGGAAAAAGAGAGAGAGAGAGAGAGAGAAACAGAGTGGGAAAAAGAGAGAGAGAGCGAGAGAGAGAAACAGAGTGGGAAAAAGAGAGAGAGAGAGAGAAACAGAGTGGGAAAAAGAGAGAGAGAGAGAGAGAGAGAGAGAGAGAGAGAGAGAGAGAGAGAGAGAGAGAGAGAGAGAGAGAGAGAGAGAGAGAGAGAGAGAGAGAGAGAGAGAGAGAGCGAGAGAGAGAGAGAGAGAGAGAGAGAGAGAGAGACAGAGTGGGAAAAAGAGAGAGAGAGAGAGAGAGAGAGAAACAGAGTGGGAAAAAGAGAGAGAGAGAGAGAGAAACAGAGTGGGAAAGAGAGAGAGAGAGAGAGAGAGAGAGAGAGAGAGAGAGAGAGAGAGAGAGAGAGAGAGAGAGAGAGAGAGAGAGAGAGAGAGAGAGAGAGAGAGAGAGAGAGAGAGAGAGAGAGAGAGAGAGAGAGAGAGAGAGAGAGAAACAGAGTGGGAAAGAGAGAGAGAGAGAGAGAGAGAGAGAGAGAGAGAGAGAGAGAGAGAGAGAGAGAGAGAGAGAGAGAGAGAGAGAGAGCGAGAGAGGTTTACAGGCCTGTAATTTCCTATACAGTCAGCATGTACAGTTGCGATAACAGCTGGACACATAATAAAAGCGGAGCTTGTTTTCTTTTCACTCGTTGTTGTTGGAGACCAGTCACAACACCTTTTATTTGGTGGGTTGTAGGCAGCTGATAAGAACCTGCATTCCCAGAACACTCAGCAATGCCAGGACTGGCCATGTATGAGCACGAGGCGGGGGGGACGAAATACGTAATGAAAAAAAGTCTGCTTTCAAACAGGAAACCCATGCGAGGAAGTGCAAAGAGGAAACGAGTGCAAAGATCTTGTGGGTAAAAATGGGTGCGGAGACTAGAGAGACCATGTCATTGTGCTGTCCTTTACCTACTGTAGGTTGTAGCCTACCTGTGCACCGAACACCTACCCTCTTCTGCCCCCTACTGATCTTGAAGAAGACCACTGTGACCTGCGCAGTGGCTGTTGAATTCATGTGTAACAAACTATGACATAAGATACAGTCATTAATCCTTGGCACTTGTATTGCTATTTAACCACACAGTAGATATCCAAGGTTGAGGCTTTTCCTCCCTATTCGCCACTGATAAGACGAGATAAAATGTGTCTTCTAATGTTGACCACTGAGTCAATCACAACTGACCTGTTGCCCTGGAAACCCATACACACCCCTCATTTTAAGGAAGCTCCATCCATTCAGGCATGCATGACTAAATAGATTAATTCATGACCTTAATAGCTGCTTGTTCCATCTACACTCGTGTGTCGCTTCCTGCCCTTGACTTGATAAATGTTTTAACCATTTAATGGAACGTAGGAACAGTAATCATACAGGTGTAGGATCTTCATTTGTGCCAGTTTGCTGTAGCAGGAAAATTATCCTGCAACAAAAGGAAATGTGAATTGTTATGTGGATTATAATTAATTTACATTTTTATAGGGGTTGGTACATTTTTTGTCAGACATTTCTGTGGAATTTACAAACTTCAGAAGCCTTTTTAAAGCTGCAACAGGATGATCAAATTAAGATCCTACATCTGTATAAGGTTATCTCCTGGGAGTGTTGACAAACCAAACAGAAACCCCCAGAAATCTAAATGACCTTGCATTCTCACATCTCCCAAGTGAAATCTTAAATAGCTAGATGTAGTAATAAAATAGAGAGCAGAATACATAAATAGAGAGGAGAATACATACAACAAGTAAGAAATGGGCATGCGGAGAAGGTCAGTCGAGAAATAAAGTAACAGGACAAGTCAAGGCCTTCCAATCCATGGCCTTCCATGGCCTTCCATGGCCTTCCAATGTTACTCTGATATCATTAGATGGCAAGCTGTGCTTCTCCATGACTCCCCTGCACAGTTCTTATCAGTTCTCTTGTCATGTTTTTGTACACAAGGCCCATTCCACCCTGGGATACAAGGACAGCGAAGGATCAAAGTCCTACATTACAGCTAAAAGATCAGAGAGAGAGAGAGAGAGAGAGAGAGAGAGAGAGAGAGAGAGAGAGAGAGAGAGAGAGAGAGAGAGAGAGAGAGAGAGAGAGAGAGAGAGAGAGTAAGAGAGAGAGAAAGAGAGAGAGAGAGAGAGAGAGAGAGAGAGAGAGAGAGAGAGAGAGAGAGAGAGAGAGACAGAGAGGGAGAGAGAGAGAGAGAGAGAGAGATTGATAGCAAAATAAGAGAAAGGAGGAAGTGAGGGGCAGATGAGACAGATATATTTGTGGGCCTCTGAAATGCAAACGGTTCTGCTTTTTCCACAGGGTGGGTTCATTGGTCATAAGATCCGGCCACTCCCATGTCTAATAGTCCAGCGCCTAAGTTATTTCTGGGGGTATTTTGTGACAGAGGCACCACATTTCACACACAGCTATATTTTTTTTATTGACACAATACAGAATATTATATCATTGCAATCAATAGCCTTAATAGAACACCCTTATGACAGTTGTAAGAGTTTCAATGTAAAATATAAAAAATGAGAATTAAAGTATATGCATATTTTATGCACTTTTATTGAAAAAAATATATTTAAGGATGCAATATACACTGAGTGTATAAAACATTAGGAACACCTGCTCTTTCCATGACATAGACTGACCAGGTGAATCCAGGTGAAAGGAGGATTTTTAAGCCTTGAGACAGTTAAGAAATGACTTTTGTATGTGTGCCGTTCAGAGGGTGAATGGGCTGTAGTGATCCGTGGGTAAAATCACTGGGGAAGCCAAACCAGGAAAAAAAAGCCGTATTACAACTCATGTGATAATGGTGTTGTTTGCTCTATAACCTGTTAGTTCATATGCCTTGTGACTGTGATATAGAGGCCTAAAAGCCGAGACGATAAGAAGACACAGTGGCAGAATAAATTCAACCACACATTTGTTTCATCACAAAACCAGAGAGCAACCTCTTGTCAGGTGACGTTCACAAAGCATATTGCATGTAACAAACAGTTACGTGACCGACAGCTTGGTCAAGACAGTTAATGTCGCTCACATGTTTGGAAAACTAACAGCTATTGATTTAAAACCACAGAGAGTTACATACAGTTATTGCACGTCGCAAAGAAAACAGGAGCTGCCTCCACTATCCTAACACCATTTCAACCTCTTTAACACTTTAACATCATCTAGTCTTCTCTGCTTAGTCTAATACAGTAGTCTAATACAGTAGTCTAATACAGTAGTCTAATACACATACCAAAAACAATTTAGTCCAGCTAAATAGGATTTGGCTGTCCATGCTTCTGACTTACATGAACACTGTGTGTGTGTGTGTGTGTGTGTGTGTGTGTGTGTGTGTGTGTGTGTGTGTGTGTGTGTGTGTGTGTGTGTGTGTGTGTGTGTGTGTGTGTGTGTTCGTGCAAGTAGAAAAATAATATTTCCTCACCCTACTCAACCCTAGAGAAACGCCAATGCCATCCTCTTCTCTTTCATGTTGACGAAACGGTTAGGCTACCTGGCTAAAATGCTTGCAGGCTAGACTAACTTCCTTTCATGGGCAACATTAGCTAGTTAACATCAGCCTTCTAGATCTAGATGCATATTGAACTTCCATCCTCTCAGGACAGGGGCACAATGTACTGTATTTTACAGTTGGAGCAGATTCGCCATTATAATCATTGGCCAGTGCAAAGATTTAAATAAATCAAAATCCCTATCTTCATCCATGGATCATTTCGGAAAAGGCCCATTTTTGTTAGCAAGCTAGCAACAACAACTCAAGTTGTTTCTCTCGATGACGTATTTCTCTGTGATAGGAATGAAGTCAAATCCAAACTGGCTTCCATTGACACTTTTTTTTTGGTGCGACAGGACCATTCACAGTTGAGCTCACACAGTTTAACTCAACTCTGATTGGCTACTATTTTATATCTATTTTTTTTTTATCAAGGTAGGACAAATTGTCGCTGGCTTTCCTTGCATTCAATGCTACGGGCGGCAACATGTCATACTCTTTATCACCAGACCTACAGGCCTACACATACAGAGACAGGGGGGCGCTGTTTCACTCACTCGGATGCTTTCTCCGGTGAAATACAATACATTCAGCCTCTTGAGAATTGAAGGAAGATTATGACAACACAGAGAGATGAAATACTTGTATTTTTTTCTTTGAAAATTTTTTGGGGGGGAAGCCTGGCTTCCATTGGAATCCACAAATATATGTCACTGTGAATGGGCAAGATAAAATATTGAAGTGCCATTCAACAGGGTATGTTAGCTGCAACACGGCTGGGTTTTTCACTTTCAACAGTTTCACGTTTGTATTAAGAATGGTCCACTGCCCAAAATACATCCAGCCAACTTAACAACAACCGTAGGAAGTATTGGAGTCAACATGGGCCAGTATTCCTGTGGAACGCTTTCGACACCTTGTAGTCCATGTCCGACGAATTGAGGCTGTTCTGAGGGAAAAAGGGGTTGCAACTCCATATTAGGAAGATGTTTCTATGTTTTGTACATTAAGTATATATGGCATATCTACATTTTATTGTGTTCTCCAGATCCCCTCATCATTGATAGGTATGTACCTATTATTTATGGGGATATGGTCATGTGACACCTGTACAATATGACCCCGTGGAGCTGTTTGGTGGCCAGGGAGGTAATATCCAAAAAATCTGTGACGGCACTATAGCTAAAACACTTCTGAGGTCACTAGCTGTGTGAAATGTGGTGCCTCTATCACAAAAGACAATTCCCTGCAAATTTGACCCCCTGGACTAAAAGGTTCACACACCCCAGGTAGGCTACAACCTACAGTAGGTAAAGGACAGCACAATGACATGGTCTCTCTACATATTGAATCATGATCCATTATGTTTTATATTTGTCATAAAGTAACAAGAATGGTGCAATTTAATTTGCCATGCTTTATAGTTTTGTACTAAATACAAGGATACGTGTCACAAAAGGTCACTTATTGTTGCCTATCCAGACGCCAACATGCCAACAAGTCATTGCTAGACAGATAGATTCATCTCGAGCTTAGACTACAGATCTTCCCCTTGTGACTGACAGAGATCAACTACCGTTTGATTTTGATACAGATGTAGGATCTTAATTTGATCACCCTGTTGCAGAACTTTGTAGTGTATTTGAGCTTTAAAAAGGCTTCTTAAGTTTGTAATTTCCACTTTGAAATTTCAGACTTGATTTCCCTTTATAAACCCCTACAAAAATGTATATTAATTATAATCAACATAATTATTCACATTTCCTGTTACTGCAGGATTATCTTCCTGCTGTAGCAAACTTGCTCAAGTTAAGATCCTACATCTGTAGCAAACCACGAGGAGAAGAAAGTCACTTCCCAGATCATTTTCATACTCATGTGCTGCTCTTAGCAAACACATGAGACATTTCTCTGAGTGTGTGTGTCGGCCTGGGGCGTTGGAGGAAGGGCCTCTGAATGTGTGTGTCAGTCTGGCTTGCCACGGTGGGGGAAGGGAAAAGGGAGGGAGGGATTTAGCAAGGCTTGCCCAATTCCCGCCAGTATGTGTGAACTGCCACTGTGGCATGCCGTGGAAAAAGAAAAGCAGAGGAATATGTGATGGTTTCCAGGTTTGCTTATGTTGTTAAGGGTTGTAAGGAAGGGGGTTCTCTTCAGACTGGGCATACCCCATTTGAAAGGGGTTTTCCAGAACAATCATACCCACTATAGGATCAGTTAAGTATAGAAACTGTAGCTGGTCGCCAAGGTATAATTACAATTCTGTTAACAATTAGGGACTCAGATCCCCAAATAGACTCACTTCCCAGAAATGGCTTGGTTACTTCCACGTGTTAGCTGAAAGCTTTTTCACATTCCTTAGTGAATTGATTGGACTAAGATTGGGAGAAAGCTGCAGGTTTCTGATCTTGCTCAGTGTCCGAGCTGAGTGCCATTTTGAATGTCTGTTGGATAGAGACATAGATGTGGCTGGGATGCCACACTGTTTGTATTATGGCAGGATCTATAGGTGTCCCTAGAACTCTGTATGCAGATTCTTCACCACCAACAACAACACGGAAGGCCAGTGCTGTGAAAGAAGAAAGTATTTATTTGTCTCATCCCTTCCCTTCCCCTTGCCTCTGAAAGCTATCTTAATGTGGGCATTTTGAGAATTTAGCACAATGAGCTGTGTGCAATCCAGAAAACTCTTTATCAGACCATTTATCATCTGGACTGAGAATAGTGTTTTTTATTTTTTTTATTTCACTGTGCCCATCCACTCAAACGAACCCATTGTGTCTCTGAAATCCCAGTCTGTTTCTATGCAGGGAGTTGCTAACAGAGATGTGGGGTGAACAACTCCGGTTGTGCTTAGCACATGCTTGTGGAATATGGTGTGTCAACTCCACTGAAACCTGCTAAGAACTGTCTGGGATCATTTCATATGAAACCGGCTACGTGCTTCCAAATAAACCCAAATCCTGTTTTTCTGTTGCCATGGGTACCATGGGACCTTTTTGGAACTTTCCTACGGTTTCTGACGTCAGAGGGAGGATTCGTGGTGGTAATTACTAAGAGGGAGAATGTGTGTGGTGTGGAAGAGGGGGAGACAGAGAGACGGAGTGGGAATGAGCATGCAAGAAGGAGAGAAAGACAGAGAAGGAGAAATCATTTCTGCGTGAATAAACAGAGTCAGGAAAACAAGGAGAAAGACAGAGAGGGGATGTTTGTATGTGTCCTTGTCCTTTAAGTTTGTCCTTTAGGGCTTTCACTCTCCATCATCACCCTAACCCTATCACAGAGAGCTAACTCTATAGCCCTCACCCAATCCCTTATTACCTCCCTTCTACAGCTTCCCTCCACCTTACAGAACTCACACCACCCCATACCAGAGACCCACCCTCCAGACCAGAACAATAGCTGCTGTAAAATGACTTACAGGAATCCAGGAGTCATCTTTAGAGTCAGCCTGCAAGCTGATGTATTGAACACACCACCAGGAAACCGGAAAGAAGAACAACACCCCCACCCCCACCCCCCCGCACACACACACACACACACACACACACACACACACACACACACACACACACACACACACACACACACACACACACACACACACACACTCCCCTGTGATGTCAGGTGGGTCAGACTAGATGGCTGATGTGATGTCTGTGGTGCACCACTCACCCTGTTAGGAATGCTGAGAACACCTGATAATTGTTTGCACCTGACTGGTACATTACTGGTGACAGGCACTTATGTTTTCAGCTTTTCAACAAAGACATCAACATGAGACAGCCTGCTGTAGCCAGTTTATCTGAGACAGCCTATTTTAGCTAGTCAATTTGAGACAGCCTGTTGTAGCTAGTAGATCTAAGGGGCCTGTTGTAGCTAGGTTTCACGGAATTGTGGCTGAACGACAACACGGATATAGCGGGATATATGCTGCATCGGTAAGTTAGAACAGCACACTCCGATAAGACGAGGGGGGGGGGGGGGGGGGGGGCGGTCTGTGCATATTTGTAAACAACAGCTGGTGCACGAAATCTAAGGAAGTCTCTAGATTTTGCTCGCCTGAAGTTGAGTATATTGTGATAAATTACAGGCCACACTACTTGCCTAGAGAGTTTTCAGCTATACTTTTCGTGGCTGCTTATTGTGCTCCTAGTGGCCCGGAGACTTTAATGCAGGGAAACTTAAATCAGTTCTACCAAATTTCCATCAACATCTTAAATGTGCAACCAGAGGGAAACAAATTCTAGATCACCTGTACTCCACCAACAGAAACGCATACAAAGCTCTTCCTCGCCCTCCATTTGGTAAATCCGACCACAACTATCCTCCTGATTGCTGCATACAAGCCAAAATTGAAGCAGGAAGCACCTGCTCGGTCTATAAACAAGTGGTCAGATGAAGCAGATGCTAAACTACAGGACTGTATTGCTATCACGGACCGGAACATGTTCCGGGATTCCGAATGCATTGAGGAGTACACCACATCAGTCACTGGCTTTATCAATAAGTGCATTGAGGACGTCATCCCCACAGTGACTGTACGTACATACCCCAACCAGAAGCCATGGATTGCAGGCAACATTCGCACTGAGCTAAAGGGTAGAGCTGCCGCTTTCAAAGTGCGGGACTCTAACCCGGAAGCTTACAAGAAATCCCACTATGCCCTGTGACAAACCATCAAACAGGCAAAGCGTCAATACAGGACTAAGATTGAATCATAGTACACCTGCTCCGACGCTCGTCTTATGTGGCAGGGATTGTAAACTATTACAGACTACAAAGGGAGTCACAGCTGCGAGCTGCCCAGTGACACGAGCCTACCAGACGAGCTAAATCACTTCTATGCTCGCTTTGAGGCAAGCAACACTGAGACATGCATGAGAGCATCAGCTGTTCCGGACGACTGTGATCAAGCTCTCTGTAGCCGACGTGAGTAAGACCTTTAAACAGGTCAACATACACAAGGCTGCGGGCCCAGACAGATTACCAGGACGAGTGCCCTGGGCATGTGCTGACCAACTGGCAGGTGTTTTCACTGACATTCTCAACAATTCCCTGATTGAGTTTGTAAAACCAATATGTTTCAAGCAGATCCCCATAGTCCCTGTGCCCAAGAACACAAAGGCAACCTGACTAAATGACTACAGACCCGTAGCACTCACGTCCGTGGCAATGAAGTGCTTTGAAAGGTTGGTAATGGCTCCCATCAACACCTTCATTCCAGAAACCCTAGACCCACTCCAATTTGCATACCACCCAAACAGATCCACAGATGATGCAATCTCTGTTGCACTCCACACTGCCCTTTCAGACCTGGACAAAAGGAACACTTATATGAGAACGATATTCATTGACTACAGCTCAGCATTCAACACCATAGTGCCCTCAAAGCTCATCACTAAGCTAAGGATCCTGGGACTAAACATCTCCCTCTGCAACTGAATCCTGGACTTCCTGAGGGGCCTGTTTTAGCTAGTCGATCTGAGTGACCTTTTGTAGCTAGTGGAGCTGAGACAGCCTGTTGTAGCTAGTCGATTTGAGAAAGCCTGTTGAACATAGTCAATCTAAGGGGCCTGTTGTAGCTAGTCATTCTGAAGTGCCTGTTGTAGATAGTCGATCTGAGACAGCCTGTTGTATTTAGTCGATCTGAGACAACCTATTGTAGCTAGTCGATCTGAGACAGCTTATTGTAGCTTGTCAATCTAAGGGGCATGTTGAAGCTAGTCATTCTAAAGTGCCTGTTGTATCAAGTCAATCTGAGACAGCCTGTTGTATCTAGTAGAGCTGAGACAGCCTGTTGTTGCTCGTCAACCTGAGACAGCCTGTTGTAGCTAGTCGATCTGAGACAGCCTGTTGCAGCTTTTCGAACTCAGACACCCTGTTGTTGCTAGTCGATCTGAGACAGTCTGTTGTTGCTAGTCGATCTGAGGGGTCTGTTGTATTTAGTCGATCTGAGACAGCCTGTTGTATTTAGTCGATCTGAGACAGCATGTTGTAGCTAGTCGATCTGAGTCAGCCTGTTGTAGCTAATTGATCCGAGACAGCCTGTTGTAGCTAGTCGATCTGAGACAGCCTGTTGTAGCTTTTCAATCTCAGATCCCCTGTTGTTGCTAGTCGATCTGAGACAGTCTGTTGTATTTGTCAACCGGAGACAGCACCCTGTAGCTAGTCGATCTGAGACAGCCTGTTGTTGCTAGTCGATCTGAGGGGCCTGTTGTATTTAGTCGATCTGAGACAGTCTGTTGTATTTAGTCGATCTGAGACAGCCTGTTGTATTTAGTCAATCTGAGACAGCCTATTGTAGCTAGTCAATCTAAGGGGCCTGTTGTAGCTAGTCATTCTAATGTGCCTGTTGTATCAAGTCGATCTGAGACAGCCTGTTGTATCTAGTAGAGCTGAGACAGCCTGTTGTTGCTAGTCAACCTGAGACAGCCTATTGTAGCTAGTCGATCTGAGACATCCTGTTGTAGCCAGTTGATCTGAGACAGCATGCCTGTTGTACCTAAACGATCCGAAATATTATGCCTGTTGTAGCTAGTCGATCTGAGACAGCCTGTTGCAGCTAGTCGATCTGACACAGCCTGTTGTGGCTAGTCAATCTGAGACAGCCTGTTGTATCTAGTAGAGCTGAGACTGCCTGTTGTAGCTTGTCAATCTCAGACACCCTGTTGTAACTAGTCGAGCTGAGACAGCCCGTTGTTAATAGTTCATCTGAGACAGTCTATTGTATTTTGTCAATCGGAGACAGCCCGTGGTAGCTTGTCGATCTGAGACAGCCTGTTGTTGATAGTCTATCTGAGGGGCCTGTTGTATTTAGTCGATCTGAGACAACCTGTTGTAGCTAGTCGATCTGAGACAGCCTGTTGTAGCTAGTCGATCTGAGACAGCCTTTTGTATCTAGTAGAGCTGAGACAGCCTATTGTAGCTAGTCGATCTGATCAGTGGCCGGGTTTAGATACAAGGCCCTCTGTGGGTGTTCCTTGACACTGGGGGTGGACATAAATCGGACGGGCATGGCTGGAACAAGAGCTTTACGTCTAACAGACCTCATGCGTCTAACAGACCTGTGCAGTCAGATCCCTGGCTAAGAGGAAAATCATTATTACTCTAGTGAAAAGGGTATCTTCTGAAGATGGGCCAAGTCCAGAGGTCAAAAGTCAATGGAGCCAACCCAGGCCAGAGGTCAATGGGGTCAACCCAGTCAGAGGCCCATCTGAGGACAATCCAAATAACTCTTCCAAAGGCTTTAAATGTTAAAGTGTAACCCGGTAAACCCACTCCTCCCTTTAATGTAACAATGACTCAATCACATTGTGACTCCTAGAGCCAGGGTGAATGATCAATCTATGGAGTCAGTATTATCTCAGAGTGCTGATAAGGCTGGGCAAAGTAAACATACCTACTGAGACCAGGCTACAGGCTCACACCTGTTTCATTGGTTTGTGTTTGATACCTAGCTTTCTACATCATGTCATGCTGAACGGTCCCGTCCGATTAGTGGGTGATGTAGAGCTTTGAGACTAGGCCAACACTTGTGAGGCGTGTGATGTCATTGCAACCTACTATACACCTGCTTGCCAAAAGCTTTGCCACAGGTATGATTCATTCATAATGTGAAACCTCTCGATGTGATGCCATAGTACAGTCAAGTTATCCTACATTTATATCACGTATTATTGATCATTTAGCAGGCACACTTATCCAGAGTGACTTACAGTCACTTACAGTTACCCTTTAGGCTTCCCAGGAACCATTAAGTCACACTCTTGTACAACCTGTTCATGAAGGACCACATAGTATAATTTATTTGCTGATACCAGGTACGTAATAGTGAGTTATACATACCTTTGAGGAACATCTTTCCGATTGAGAATGGCAATAACACTAGGCTTGCGTTACCATTCTCCCAAGTCTACATCAATCAAAACCGAGGCCTGGATTTCATCTGGACTGCATTAGATCCACGAAATAGCGTACTTCAACATTTAAAGGTAATATCCAATTGAGAAGAAATCTGCATCATTTACCTTGCACGCGACCTCAGCAAACGTGGTCACATTGCCTTTAAAAACGGCACTGTCTACAAGGGTGATCGGATTGAATCCTGGCCTAAGATAACACTGTGTTATCCAGGATTGTAAAAAATTGGACTAATTTCAAGGGTTACGGGGGTGAATTGCTTATGAGATGGAACACAGCAGACAAGACAGACAAGCTCCAACAGGATGGGCCATGAAGCCAGCTATCCCCTATCTGCATCAGTCTTCTACCCCCAATCAATATCTCTGTTTCCCAAGCAGGTGTGGCACCAGGGAGGATCAGGCGAGACTCGGCAGGCCTTTCAACTTGATGAGCCTAGAATATTAACATTAGCCATAAAAAAATATCATATGAGGTCTGGTGGGCTATGCCTTTGGTAAATATATCCCACATTATGTATCTTACCATTTGGATGAACATTCTATTATGTTATATCCACCACAGCATAAGGGAATATCTACTGTACATAGAGTAGCACACTTTCTCTCAGGCTGTCTAAGACAGAGTTTCTCATGGTTCTAACCAGAGATATATACAGTACTAGTCAAACGTTTGGACACACCTACCCATACAAGGGTTTTAAGTCATTTTTACTATTTTCTACATTGAAATATAAAGTGAAGACATCAAAAAAAGGAAATTACACATATGGAATCTTTTAGTAGTAACCTAAAAAGTGTTAAACAAATCAACATATGTTTTATATTTTAGCCATCCTTTGCCTTGATGACAGCTTTGCAAACTCTTGGCATTCTCTCAACCAGCTTCATGAGGTAGTCACCTGGAATGCATTTCAATTAAGATGTTGTGCCTTAAAAGTACATTTGTGGAATTTCTTTCCTTCTTAATGTGTTTGAGCCAATCAATTGTGTAGTGACAAGGTAGGAGTGGTATACAGAAGATAGCCCTATTTGGTAAAATACCAAGTCCATATTATGGCTAGAACAGCTCAATTAAGCAAAGAGAAACGACAGTCCATCATTACTTTAAGACATGAAGGTCAGTCAAAACTTCTTCAAGTGCAGTCGCAAAACCATCAAGCGCTAGGATGAACTGGTTCTCATGAAGACCACCACAGGAAAGGAAGTCCCAGAGTTACCTCTGCTGCAGAGGATACATTCTTTAAAGTTGACTGCACCTCATATTGCAACCCTAAGAAATTAACAAGCACATCTCAACATCAATTGTTCAGAGGAGAATGATTGAATCAGGCCTTCAAGGTCAAATTGCTGCAAAGAAACCATTATTAAAGAACACCAATCAGAAGAATAGACTTGCTTCGGGCCAAGAAACACAAGCAATTAGACCAGTGGAAATTTGTCCTTTGGTCTGATGAGTCCAAAATGTGAGATTTATGGTTAAAACAGCCGTGTCTATGTAAGATGCAGAGTAGATGAACTGATGATCTCTGCATGTGTGGTTCCCACCGTGAAGCATGGAGGAGGAGGTGTGATGGTGTGGGCGTGCTTTGCTAATGTCAGTGATTTATTTAGAATTCAAGGAACACTTAATCAGCATGGCTACCACAGCATTCTGCAGCGAAACGCTATCTCATCTGGTAAGTGCTTAGTGGGACTATCATTTGTTTTTCAACAGGACAATGACCCAAAACACGCCTCCAGGCTGTATAAGGGATTTTTGACCAAGCAGGAGAGTGATGGAGTGCTGCATCAGATGACCTGGCCTCCACAATCACCTGACCTCAACCAAATTGAGATGGTTTAGGATGAGTTGGACCACAGAGTGAAGGAAAAGCAGCTAACAAGTGCTCAACATATGTGGGAACTCCTTCAAGACTGTTGGAAAAGCATTCCAGGTGAAGCTGGTTGAGAGAATGCCAAGAGTTTGCAAAGCTGTCATCAAGGCAAAGGGTGGCTACTTTGAAGAATTGTATTTGTTTAACACTTTTTCAGTTACTACATGGTTCCATATGTGTTATTTCATAGTTTTGATGTCTTCACTATTATTCTACAATGTAGAAAATTGTCAAAATAAACAAAATGAGTAGGTGTGTCCAATGAGTAGGTGTGTCCAAACTTTTGACTGGTAATGTATATCGGAACTGTTAAACAGAAACCACATTAGCCCAACTCTATATAGTCTATAACTCTGGTATATCTCTGGAGGCCTCCAAGAGAGGCTAAGTTAGTTGTTTTAAATTTGTACAGAATTCTTTCTTGACTTAATTTCCTGCCTCATGCTCCTTCCTGATTCCCTGGGACACATATACCTTCTACAGCATTAGAGGAGACAATAATACTGCAGGCAGAAATGAGACAGTGATCTTTATTTTATTGGCTTTGTAGGACAGGCTTGTTAGTTCATGGCCTCTTATATTAGGTCTATCCAAACACTGGTGGTACAAATTGTAAATAGGTGACTGTGTGTATACTGCTAACACTAACATTGCTTTATCAGTGTAATACTGTGAGTTGGGTGGACTTCAGAAGGACAAGAAATTGAACCATTGTTCACTCAACAAACTCGTCTCACAGTGGGATTAATGTATAAAAACTTGTTGAGTCGAGGTACAAATTCATATTTGCCTTTTGAATGCAACACTGTATGTAGATTCAGCTATATTCCCAAATGTTGACCAAACTCACAATCCTATTGCAGCTGGCTGCCTCACAATTGTATGTTGAATCCCTTTCTTTTTACAGTGCATTTACTAGATTCGTAGAGAAAGAGAGAGGGTGAGAGGGAGAGAGGGAAAGATAGAGGGAGAGATAAAGAGAGGGATAGAGGGAGAAGGAGGGAGAGAGAGGGGGAGGGAGAAATAGAGAGAGAGAGAGAGTGTGAGAGAGAGAGGACGAGAGGGAGAGGGAGGGAGAGATATAGAGAGAGGGAGAGATGGAGAGGGAGAGAGAGAGAGAGAGGGAGAGAGGGAGAGGGAGAGAAAGATATAGGGAGAGAGAGAGGGAGAGAGGGAGGGAGAGAGAGCAGGAAAGATAGAGGGAGGGAGAGGAAGATTGCTAGGTGGATGACCCTTAACTACTTTTCTCCTTCCCCCTTCTGACAACCAGCTGGTGACTCGCATCTCTGCATGACTGGCAGACATCTCAGCTTAGATGTCGGCCCCCCACCTCGACAAGACGGAGCTGCTCCACCGTGTCCCTCTCCCAGAGTGCAAAGAACCTTGGAGGGACCCTGGACAACACCCTGTCATTCTCTGCAAACATCAAAGTAGTGACTTGCTTCTGCAGGTTCATGCTCTACAACATCTGTAGAGTACGATCCTCCCTCACACAGAATGTGGTGCAGGTCCTAATCCAGGCACTTGTCATATGCCGTCTGGACTACTGCAACTCGCTGTTGGCCGTTGCCATCAAAACCCTGCAACTTATTCAGAACGCATGGTGCTTGCCTACGGAGCAGCAAGAGGCACTGCCCCTCGCTAGCTTCAGGCTATGCTCAAAACCTACACCCCAATTCGAACACTCCGTTTTGCCACCTCTGGTCTCTTGGCCCTCCCACCCCTATGGGAGGGCAGCTCCCGCTCAGCCCAGTCAAAGCTCTTCTCTGTCCTGGCACCCCAATGGTGGAACCTAGATTCCCCCTGAAACTAGGACAGCAGAATCCCTGCTCATCTTCGGAAAATATCTGAAAACCTTCCTCTTCAAAGATTCTTAAATAATCTCACAGCACCCCCCTCACACCCCTTCCTCACCCCATGGAAAGAGATAGAGCGAGACAGAGAGAGTAATGTTTACTGTTCAATTTTTATTGTTTATTTCACCTTTGTTTATTGTCTTTTTCACTTGCTTTGGCAATGTAAAGATATGTTTCCCACACCATTAAAGCCCTTTGAATTTGAGAGAGAGAGAGAGAGAGAGAGAGAGAGAGAGAGAGAGAGAGAGAGAGATAGAGAGAGAGAGAGAGAGAGAGAGAGAGAGAGAGAGAGAAAATAAGAAAATCAATTAACTGCCAAGAGAATGGCATCTGAGAAAACAGCCTGTAAGAATTTTCCCTTGTTGGGAGCCAGCAGCTTTATTTTACATATCTCATTGGGTGAAATTCCAGGGTTTTTTCCCGTTGATATATTTACAAGATTAGAGTTGTCTTTGTTCCTGCATGTCTACCCAGGGGCTAGGCTAATTGTTATTTTGTTTAGCTTGTCTGAAACTCAGATCCTCAGATAGGTGGAGGACAATCAAATAGCAGTCTTATGGCTTGGGGAAGAAACTGTTCAGGTTCCTGTTGGTTCCAGACTTGGTGCATTGGTATCGCTTGCCGTGTGGTAGAAGAGAGAAGTATGACTTGGGTGGGTGAAGTCTGACAATTTTTATGGCATTCCTCTGACACCGCCTGGTATAGAGGTCCTGGATGGCAGAGAGCTCAGCCCCAGTGATGTCTTGCAGACAGATGCCAAGCAGTTGCCAAACCAAGTGGGAATGCAGCCAGTCAAGATGCTCTCAATGGTTCAGCTATTGAACATTTTGAGGATCTGAGCGACCATGCCACATCTTTTCAGCCTGCTGAGGGGAAAGAGGAGTTGTTGTGCCTTCTTCAAGAGTCTGTTGGTGTATTTGGACCATGTTAATTCCTTTGTGATGTGGAGAACGAGGAACTTGAAGCTCTCAACCCACTCCACTACAGCCCCATCGATGTGGATGGGGGCGTGCTCGACCCTCCGTTTCCTGTTGTCCACGATCAGCTCCTTTGTATTGCTGACGTTAAGGGAGAGGTTGTTGTCCTGGCACCACACTGCCAGGTCACTCACCTCCTCCCTATAGGCTGTCTCATTGTCGCCGCGTCGCAACGGTTTGAGTTAAGAACTGCAACACTGCTGGATTTTTCATACTCAACAGTTTCCCGTGTGTATCAAGAATGGTCCACCACCCAAAGGTAATCCAGCCAATTTGACACAACTATGCGAAGCACTGGAGTCAACATGGGCCAGCATACCTGTGGAATTCTTTCTCCATTTAGTAAAGTCCATGCCCAGATGAATTGAGGTTGTTCTGAGGGCAAAAGAGGTGGGGTGTGCAACTTAATGTTAGGAATGTGTTCCTAATGTTTGGTATACTCAGTGTATATTATGATGACATTTTGTGACATTTTGTCAGTTTTTCTTCTTTTTAAGTTTTTAACCTCTACAGGATTGGTGTGTCCCCCACGAGATGGTTGAGCTTATCGTAGGCTAATGTGATTAGCATGAGGTTTTAAGTAACAAAAAACATTTTCCAGGGCATAGACCAATCTGATATGGGCAGAAATCTTAAATTATTGTTAATACAACTGCTCTGTCCAACTTACAGTAGCGATTACAGTGAAAGAATACCATGCTATTGTTTGAGAGTGCACAGTTATGAACTTGAAAATGTATCAATAAACCAATTAGGCACGTTTGGGCAGTCTTGATACAACATTTTGAACAGAAATACAATGGTTCATTGGATCAGCCTAAAACCTTGCACATACACACTGGAGTTGTCACAACTTGAAATAAAAAGTTTTATGTGATTTCAGGTGTTCTCAGGAACATGACTAACCCCTGCTCACTATCCGTCATTTCTCAAGAAGAACGTATGCCGGTCAGGAAATTGAGAAACACCTTGTGTAGGGAGTGGAACACAATCGGAATTGCGCCTATCCTGGAATAATACAGTGTGGCTTTTCTCTTGCATTTCAAAGATGATTTTAAAAAAAATAAATAAAAAAAAAAAGTTTCTTTCTTTGTATTATCTCTTACCAGATCTAATGTGTTATATTCTCCTTCATTCATTTCACATTTCCACAAACTTCAAAGTGTTTCCTTTCAAATGGTATCAAGAATATGGATATCCATGCTTCAGGTGCTGAGCTACAGGCAGTTAGATTTGGTTATGTCATTTTAGGTGAACATTTAAAAAAAGGGCCCGATCCTTAAGAGGTTTTAAGAAGCTTATATTTTGGGATTCTGATAGGGTACGACAGTTGATCTAAACTCATGAGACATTCATGAGATACATTCTTCAAGATTCCATGGCATTAGCCTATATCATTTAATCTATATAAGTCCAAAAATGCGTTTACCAATTCTGGATTGCGCCTTTTTACACCTGTGTGATTTGCGATGCAAACTGGCAGGGACATGAGTTGTCACAACTTGAAATAAAAAGTTTTATGTGATTTCAGGTGTTCTCAGGAACATGACTAACTCCTGCTCACTATCCGTCATTTCTCAGGAAGAATGTATACCGGTCAGGAAATTGAGAAACACCTTGTCTAGGGAGTGGAACACAAATACATCAATAACACATTACAGTTCACACATGTGGTTCATACAAAAAATGACCATATTTGGGTCCAGAATTAATAGTATATACAATCAGAAAATATTTCTGATTACCATCACTCTGTTGTACCAGTCCATAATTAATATACATTGATTACTTACTTTGTGACATTATAACTAAAGAGATGAAAATCTCAAATTACCGATGGACTTTGACATGGAATAGTTACAAACTGAGGCAAACAAAAATTCACATTTTAAATTACAGTATATTGTAGAGTTTCAAGTTTGAGAGTGCAAAGCCAGACAAAGGATTCTATTAAAAAAAAAAGTGCTTTTGGTTCACAGAGGAGAGAGGGAGGGAACTTGGAAAGAGAGGAGTGTTTAGGGGGAGGGACTGTGGGGGCCAGCAGGGTTATAAAGTTTGAGCGGCTTCCTCTCTTCCCATGCTCTGTGTGTCTGTGTGCTCCTGTTTCTGCCGGCCCACTCTCAACTCTCTGTGCCTTTCTCAATCTCACTCCATCTAACAAAATGAGTGTCAAACGAAGCAGCGTCAGGGGACCTGGCAGTGGGTACGGCTACTCCATCACTCACAACTCTACTGCTCCCACCTACCGGGCCGCCAGCACCTATGGTGGTGCTGGGGGTCAGGGGACCCGAATCTCCTCTGTGTCCTATTCGGGTGTGCGAAGCGGGATGGGAGGGATGGGGGTTGGGATGGGAGGCTCCGGGGGCTCCATGTCCAGCAGCATCCAGGTGAGCGCCAGCGGGGACACTGCTCATATCATGGGCAATGAGAAGTTTGCCATGCAGAACCTCAACGACCGTCTGGCCTCCTACCTGGAGATGGTGAGGAACCTGGAGCAGGCCAACGGCAAACTGGAGCTGAAGATCAGGGAGGCCATGGAGAAGAGAGGCCCAGACGTCAACGACTACAGCCGCTACAACGCCATCTTGGATGACCTGAGGAAGAAGGTGAGAGGCCAGGGGGAGGAAGGAGTACTGGCTAGTATGAGATGCTGGACAAACCCTACACCATTGAGCTTTAGGGAAGTAATATATATTTGAAATGCAAGTTCACTGTCCTAGAATGGCTGACCCGACAGAAGAGAGTAACAGAGTGACAGAGGAAACACAGTGGCCCTACTATATCCTTGTCAGGTTATTGACCTGGGTAGTAAAGACCCAGTGTAGCTGGTTCGTCCGTTAGAACCCTGCTGATTAGTGATGGCAAGGTGCCGGCATCCCCAGGCAGAAGGTCAAGGGGCAGACAGAAAGCAATAAGAAGGGGAATTCCAAGGGGTTCTGCTAGCTGACCTTCGACATGGCCAGAGTTCCAGGTCCAGCTAGCATTTTCAGGGGTCATGGATGTGTTTATTTAACTTCCTGCTATCAGTTAACTGTTTAGCACAAAGATTGTTAGCAATGAAACCACGATACTGTAGCATTTCAAATGATTATCTGCATTATAACCATCAAGAGTTTTGCACAAATTTAACCATGCAAACTGGGAGAGTCGTTACAGCTGTAGGTAAAGTTAAAAAGGTTATTTTGATATTTCCTCTCAGCTGTGGTAAGTGTGTAGCAGTAAATTAAATGAGAAAACTCCACCATAGACTATAGATGAGAGAAAGTTGAACTCCTTACACAAGGCTACTTACTACCCACTGGTCACAGACGTCAATTCAACGTCTATTCCACGTTGGTTAAATGTAATTTCATTGAAATTAAGTTGGTTAACAACGTGGATTCAACCAGTGTGTGGTCTGTGGATCTTTTATGGTGTGGTTCTTACTCACAACTTACACAAGGCTACTATTTCATGGTGTGGTCCTTACTTTGATGGTGGAGCATGGTAAATGAGTTTGGGAGTCAATGTACTGTGTCATTAAGAAGTAGTCCGTCTAACCACGTCATTCCATTCTCATTTCTCTGATAGTGTTCCATGTATATATATATATAACAGTACTGAATGATTGACATATGGGTTTATAATGGTTTATGTGTGTATACTGCAAGGATATTCTGAGTCATTCAACTGGAAATGTTCAGAGCTGCTGATACTTCGGAAAAATACTGTTAGACATCTAGTAAACAGTCATTATTATAGGTCTCTTGCATCTGCAACAAGTTACTCGTGTACTTTAAAGCATGCAGTAAATACTGCCTGATACTATATTATAGTATTTATTAAAATATAAAAAAACACATCCGAAAAGCTCTTTCCATTGGATTCTGGAACATTCCAGTCATGCTTCTGTGGTTTTGCTGTGTAGACCTTGCTGGAGCAACGTGCCAAAGTCAAACCACCCAAAGTGACAAGAATAATAACTATGCAAAATATGGAGATTAGATGCAAGATACCAATAGCGAGAGACAAAATGCAAATATATCACAAGACTATCATTACAGAATTTATATTGCTAGCTAACTGAGCTCCGCTCCATTGTGAATTAAGTTCCTGATGAACTCCACCAACAGAGTGGAGCAGAGACCAGGCTTTGTGGAATTCAGCTCCGACTACATCGATTCGCCCATGGTCAATACTTTAACAACATTGTATTATAAAATGCTTACCTTGTACCTATGTCCGTCCTCTGTAAATGTGTGCCTTTCTTGGTTTGCTGAAATCCATACTTTTTCAATAATGCACATGTGCCAATTGAATCTCAACAAGGAAACAGTCAGTGGTTGTATTTGATTAGCTTTTAGTGAAAAAGTATGGATTTCAGCAAACAAAGAGAAAGAGGACAAACATAGATACAAGGTAAGCGTTTCATAATTATAATTTTGTTAAGTATTGACCTTGGGCGAATCGATGTAGTCGGAGCTGAATTCCACAAAACCTGGTCTCTGATCCACTCAGTTGGTGGAGTTCATCAGAAACTTCCTTCACCGTGGAGTGGAGTTCAGTCCGCTTCCTTCACTGCAGAGTGGAGTTCAGTCACTTCCTTCACTGCAGAGTGGAGTTCAGTCACTTCCTTCACTGCAGAGTGGAGTTCAGTCACTTCCTTCACCGTGGAGTGGAGTTTAGTCACTTCCTTCACCTCTTTGTCCCTTTGAAAAAAATTCCAAACAAGGACATTGAACTTAACCTTGAAAATGAGAAAAACCAATGGTAAACTGAACATGAGCTGTGTAAATATGTGTTAAAATATTTGCTTAGTCTGCTGCTCTTGTTATGGTTGTCATTATGAAGCCTTACATAAAAGGTCAGGGAAGGAATGCCTAGGGAGTTAAGCTGGTGTTTGCCAACATAGATGTGTTGGCTTTACCAACTGCCCATGGCACGTAATCAACCCCCAACGCATAGATCACAATGGGTTTATTTTTCTTTGTCGTGATACCAGGATGTGACCGCTAGTTCAAATATTCCTCCTTTACAAAAACAAGGCTTCTCACGACAGGAACAACAGGAAACCCAACCCAGTAACCACCCCCTCCCCATCACACACACCAACCTCCCACACACACACACCAACCTCACACACACACACACACACACACACACACACACACACACACACACACACACACACACACACACACACACACACACACACACACACACACCAACCTCCCGCCTGATGCAAATCACCTGCCTCCATCCTGCCATGTATTCCACTGCACTTTCAGCTTGGCTGTTTGTTAATGATTGCCTCCCGAACTTTGTAACCTGCATCCATCCATCGCCAGCCTTATCTACTATACCATGGAGAGCAAACACTGCGGCTGTGGGGCAGCTGGCCTCCGCTGCTCCTGGCTGCCACTGTCATCAGCCTTGTCACTTTCATACTCATTACACAATAGCACAGCATTGAAACTGCTGTGAAAGAAATGAAATGAAAAGTATGTTGACGTTAACTTATTTTCTCCTTGTGTGGCAGGTGTTTGATGCCACAACAGACAACGCCCGTATGTGTCTTCAGATCGACAATGCCCGCTTAGCTGCTGATGACTTCAGGGTGAAGTAAGTCAAGCTAGGCAAAGCAGACAGTTGCACACGCACCTTAATTAACGGTGTAAAATAAGCAGACATTTGCTGACACGCCTTAATTAACGGTGACTAAACAAGCAGACGGTTGCTGACACACCTTAATTAACAGTAACTTGTGACACATTAACTGCATACCCTCCATACTCTACAGTCTATGCTTTAACTGTCCAATGCAGACGTTTTTTATCTCAATATCCAAATATTTAAATACCTTACTGTGATTGTTTTCAATTAAAACGGTCAAACTGGCACAGAAATGGCTTCTTAGCAAAGACTCATTTCTCAATAAATAATTTAGCTAGGATTTTCTGGAAGTGTTCTTAGTGGGGAGTGGAAAACTGAAAACTAGGTGTTATTGGCAGAGAGGTTTGGAAATCTCTTTCTAATTGGTCTACTAACCAAATGATCGCCTGGTGATGTCATCAGGCAGGCCAAAACTCCATCCCACCAAAACAGGCTGTCTTTTCAAACAGCTCTTACACTAATTGGGCATTATCATAATTTTAACACTTTCACAGTATTATTCAAATCTCATATTATGGAAGTATACACAACACACAGGAAAATTATGTTTTGACCTCACTGGGCCTTTAAACGGACACTTTGGAGAATATTTCACCGTAGCTCTCCAGGGCATTGTATCTGATGCTGTTTGCTGTGTGTTGCAGGTTTGAGTCTGAGCTGTCCATACGCCAGTCTGTGGAGGCTGACATCGTTGGCCTGAGGAAGGTCATAGATGACACCAACATGGGCCGCATGAACCTGGAGAGTGAGATCGAAGCTCTGAAGGAGGAGCTCATCTTCCTGAAGAAGAACCACGACAACGTAAGTTCACCATGGCCCAACCCCAACCCCCCCCCCCCCCCCCTTTCAACCACCAAACCAATATGGTACACAACCCCACCCCTCTTGTACCACCAAACACATGTTTACCATCTCCCTTGTCATCACAATGGCTTAAATAGAGCAAGACCTAGCACGCCACCATCGGAGACAGTCAACCATACTGTAAAAACAGGGGTTGTTTCGTGTGAGATCTTTGGGATTTAGCGGGGGTGTGGTGGGTGCGGCACACACATAGGACGCACCCAGGGGGGGCACGTTGAGTACCCAAACGAACAGCCTAAATACGGACGCTGACTTCACTCTTGAAAACATATTGCTTAATGAATTTTAACGTTGTTGTCTTTCTACCCCAACAGGAAGTGATGGAGATGCGTAACATGATCTCCCAGTCTGGAGTGCAGGTGGACGTGGATGCTCCTAAGGGCCAGGACCTGGCCGCCATCATGGCTGAGGTCCGGGCCAAGTACGAGAAAGAGGCCCTGAAGAACCAAGAGGAGCTCAAAGCATGGCATGAAACACGGGTAACACCTACCAGCTTATTCATTTACCACTCACTGATGACTTCACAGTGAAACCGTCACAGAAACTCCTACTTAACCAATGATTTTAAAACTGACATCTGTATCACCTCTATGTCCCTTCCAGATCACAGAGGTGCAGTCTGTGGTGTCACAGAACACAGAGGCCCTCCAAGGCGCACACACAGAGATCAACGACCTCCGTAGACAGCTACAGACACTGGAGATCGAGCTGGACTCACAAAAGAGCTTGGTAAGATCCCTCAACAATACTATATTCACACAGCCATTGTGTACAAAAGACATCATGGCATCAATGCTATTGGTTAAAGGAAAACTCAATATTTTGGTATTTCTTTAATTAGTCTATTGTTGATATTGTCCCAGGTTTTACATGTCAGCCGCATTTCTATGTTTTAAAAGTTATATATCTTGAAAACTGGATTGCTGACATGCACCACATTTTGGGACTTTATCAACAATGGACTTATGAAACAAACACCAAATGATAGTTTTTTGGGTGGAGTTTTTCTTTTAAGTTTTATGTTAATTTACAAGTTACAATCACCTGTACTGACTGTCTTTACTCTTCCTCTCTCTCTCTGTCTAACAGAAAGGATCTCTGGAGGGGACGCTGCGAGACACGGAAATGCGCTACAACATGGAGATGGAATCCTTGAACAAGATCCTCGTGGGTCTGGAGTCTGAGCTGACTAACCTCCGCTCCAACATCCAGCAGCAGACGCAGGAGTACGAGCACCTGCTCAACATCAAGATGAAGCTGGAGGCGGAGATCGCCACATACAGGAGACTGCTGGACGGAGGAGACTTCAAGTGAGTAAGACAAGAGGGAGAGAAATCCTTAATTGGTGTTGCATGCATAATTCCTATAATTAAGCAGACTTGAGAAAGGGAATGAACATGAAGTTTGTTGCCGGCCAAGAGCCTACTGGGGTAAATAGTCATCCAATGGCCATTTTCTGTCTTGGAGGCAAAAATAACCATTGCATAAATATTTTTATGTTGACTGATAGTTGTGAATGTCTCTCTCTCTCTCTCTCTCTCTCTCTCTCTCTCTCTCTCCCTCTCTCTCTCTCCCTCTCTCTCTCAGGCTCCAGGATGCTCTGGAGGACCAGCGGACAGTGAAGACCAAGGTGATGACCGTCACACAGACCCTGGTGGACGGGAAGGTTGTCTCCTCCAGCACAGAGACAAAGGAGAGGAACCTGTGAGACTACATCCATCATTCCACATCGTCCTGATTGTACAACACCATCCAACACACCATAGACATAAGATAACATCTAGCTGGATAAGAAGAAAATGATCTCCACTTTATTTATTTCATCATGTTTCTTTTGCTTTTGAGTCTTAAGTGTTTTTTAACTTACGCATTTAGGCGTATATACATTTACAGTACAGTTCAGAACTGAGTCATTTGGGATGAAATTGGCTTTAACCAATATGATTTTACCTTTAAAACTAGCAATTGGATTAAGTAAAATATCTGTAAATCTGTCAAATGTATTTTTCTACCCTTGTCATCTTAGTTTTCTTTCTGTCCAGTTGAATTTGCCTGGTGTGATGTACTTTCATTGTCCAATAAAACATTGGTCAGACTCTTGGCTCTTCTCTTTTAATGGCTATGCACTTGCTGTGTAACTCAACAATCAGGTTTTATAGGTTATCACTTCTCATAGATTGTGGTAAATGTCATCATGGCAACTTTAATACAACAAATTGACACGAATAATTAACACACATTGAACAGAGAAGTTAATCATTTGCACAGATCTGAAATATGGAAATCATTTTTTTTAAAACCTTTTTATTTAACTAGACAAGTCAGTTAAGAACTAATTCTTATTTTGAATGACAGCCTAGGAACAGTGGGTTTACTGTCTTGTTCAGGGACAGAATGACAGATTTGTACCTAGTCAGCACACAGGGATTTGATCTTGCAACCTTTCGGTTACTAGTCCAACACTCTAACCACTAGGCCAACACTCTAACCACTAGGCTACCCTGCCACACCAGTATATTTTATAGTTAGTGTTATGTTACCTACTAATAGTGCTTTACAAAAGATCAAACATGATATTTTAGTCATTTAACAGACGCTCTAATCCAGAGCAATTTACAGCAGTGAGTCCATACAGTTTCATGCTTTTTCGATACAGGTCCCCTGTGGGAATTGAACCAAAAACCCTGCCATTGCAAGCGCCATGCTCTACCAGCTGAGCCACATGATGAAAGAAATATTTGCTTTATTGGTTAGCTTTGATTCAGAGGGGTTGGGTTATCTACGGAAGACACATTTCAAATCAAATGATATTTGTATGTGTCACATGTGCCGAATACAACACAATACTGTACACATGTGCCGTGTATGTGTACAGTAGAGCCCTTAAGCCCTTAACCAACAATGCTTTAAGAAGTTAAGAAAATAAATAAAAATAAGTGTTAAGCAAAAAAATAGAATAGTAAAAAATGTAAAATAAAAGTAACAAATAATTAAACAGCAGCAGTAAAACAACACGTGAGGCTATCTCCTACGGCTATCTCTTCGGTTGAAGACATTCAGTTGTGCAACTGACTTGGTATTCCCTTTCCTGTTCCTTCCTTAGCTATTGATATTAGATTACAATAGAACAGCAGTTGGCTTTCAATATTGATTCTGAATGACTTCCGAATAAGAGTCTATAACTGCTATTTTAAATTCAGTACATTTGCTATCTACGGTTCAATCTTACATAAGTGGCATAGACTACACTTTCCCCTTCCTCATTGACCATAGTTACCAAACCACAGTCACAATGGCGGGTGGAGAGGTGGAGAGGACAGAGTCTATGTAGGAGACTAAAGGTTAGAAAGTGATAGTGATCGAAGGGAGTGGCGCGTCAGAATGCAGCCTGGTATATAAAAACTCTAACATCCATCCTCTTCGCGCTCGGTAGAGTCAATCTGTGCCAGTGTCAGGTGGTTCTCTGTTTCTTCTTCTCTTCTTCTTGGATTTCCTCTCTGAAGACATGGAGTCTGTACGTATCAGTACGCATCCTGGATTTACTTGTCATCGTGCTGAAAGTGGCAGTGGAGGCCTACACGCAAAGCCATGGAGCTCACAGAGTGCCGATGGCGGTGGCGGGGTACACGGGACCAGAATCTCCTCCGTCCACACCAGCAGGCTCGGGGGCTTCAGAGGAGGGGCAGAGCACCAGGTGTACACAGGTGTTACAGCTGATGGTGGCTTCACTATGGGTAATGAGAAGCTCAACATGCAGCTCCTGAATGACCGTCTGGCCACCTACCTGGAGTCAGTAAAGAACCTGGAGCAGGTCAACGACAAGCTGGAGCTACAGATCAGGGAGGTACTGGAGAAGAAAGGGCCTGCTGGGGCAGACTACAGCCGCTACGAAGCCACGCTGGAGGACCTGAGGAAGAAGGTGAGGCCCTCAAATAATGACATTAAATTCAAGTGTGATTCATACAAAGTATTATGTGTGTGGAATCATATCCTGTTCAGGGTTGGGGTTAATTTTCTTTTCAAATCCAGTCAATTCTGAAAGTAAACCAAATTCCAATTCCACATTTTTTTTCTTTGAAGATCACTGTGTTTTTTGGGGTACTTCCAGAATTGACTGGAATTTAAATGGAATTGACCCCAACCCTGATCCTGACTGCTCCAAACCACCCCTACTGTATGGTTAATTAGGTCTCCCCACTCATTAATTTCACATTATTTAAAGCCAATATTTGCAGTTCTTAAATACCCCCAAAAGTACACATTTTTACTGTAGCCCCGGACAAGCACTCCTGATTCAACTCGTCAACTAATCATCAAGCCATTGATGAGTTAAATGAGGTGTGTTTGTCTGGGGCTACAACAAAATAATCTATACTGCTGGGGGTACTGGAGGAAAAGAGTTGGGAAATACTGTCTCAAGCCTTTTATTAGGCGAGGTTTCACAGAACCACCCCGCAGTAAACTGATGTGATTTACAGCACATCTTATCAGAGGTGGCTCCACCATGTTGACGCTGTATAGATATTTAAGTGAGTGTCACTTTGTTTCTACCTGCACAAAGATGGAGTGACGGGTTTCACCCAGGGACATGTTTATGTTGCTCCACCCTGTAGAACAGATCCACAGATATACCCAGAATCATCCCTCTCCTACCTCTAATATTCCCTCAGATATTGGAGATGACAGTGGGCAATGCACAGATTGCTATCCGAGTTGAGGGTGCCGGCCTAGCAGCAGAGGACTTCAAGGTCAAGTGAGTGCTTATAAACAAAGAAACGTGTCACTTGCTATCATCTGTTGGCATGAATCTATAGGGCCAACATTCTTTCATTGTGGCTATGTCCACGTCTTTACATTCTTAATGTTGTTGTCAATAGGCATGAAAGTGAGATTGGGATGCGCCAGACTGTCGAGAGTGATGTCGCAAATCTGAGGAGAACACTTGATGACACCATCGTGCTCCAGCTGCATCTGGAGAACGATATCGAGTTTCTGACAGAGGAACTGATCAACCTGAAGAAGAACCATGCAGAGGTAAGGAACGGTTCCTGTCAACTGACAAATTTTCAAATAGGGTTACATAGCTAGGTTACTACCATAAACGCCATGTCATTAATTTAATGGATTTCCTTGTTTCCTTTGTGTCAGGATGTGCTGGAGCTACGCACCCAGATTTCCATGGCTGGCGTGCAGGTGGAGGTGGATGCTTCTAAGGGACACGACCTGGGAAAGATCATGGAGGAGATGAGGGCCAAGTACGAGAAGATGGCCTTGAAGAGCCAGGAGGAGCTCAAAGAGTGGCATGAATCCAAAGTACGACTCCTTCCTAACACTTTTCAATGTTCTGCACTGTATTACTGTGGGTTAACATGTTGGTGTGTGTGTGTGTGTCCAGATCACAGAGGTGCAGGTCCAGGTGACTGAGAATACAGAGGCCCTGAAGGAGGCACACACCACATTCAGTGAAAGCAGGAGGAGCATTCAGTCCCTGCAGATTGAGCTTCAGTCCCAGATCAGCCTGGTAAGAATGATTATTTTATACAATAGCTACCAAACCATTTCAAAATGAACTCAATCTTGGTGGATCCATCCTATGACCGCGTACTTGCCTCCCAACCACAGAATGAGTCTCTGAAGGGGAACCTTCATGACATTGAGATGCGCTACAACATGGAGTTGCAGAAATACAACGCCGTCCTCCTGAGGCTGGAGGCTGAGCTGACCCACATCCGCTCCGACATCCAACATCAGACACAGGACTACCATATCCTGTTCAACATCAAGATACAGTTGGAGGCTGAGATCGCCGAGTACAGGAGGCTGCTGGACGGAGACTTGAAGTGAGTAAAACAAGGAGAGATGACAGGTGGAGCTACATGTCCTGCTTGGTATGGGTGGTGTAACAACTACAATACCTGAAGTATGTTGAGATGATAAAACTATCAAGTTACTGGAGCGATACAGCTGTACTAGTAGCTTATCATTAAACGGCTGGCCTTGTTCTATTGTTTGCTTGTTATTCTATGAGGCATGGAATATTTGCAAATTAGATTCAAACTAGCTTCATGCGACTATGCACAAGGGCTCAGGTCTGATATGGAAATGACTGTGTTGTAGTAAGGTATCTGTCTTTTCATCTGTGTCTCTCTAGAGTTGAGGTTGCTGTCGAGAAGAAACCAACTAAAGCTTTCCGAACAAAGACGCTGGTTGTCACCCAGACACTAGTGGATGGCAAAGTAGTGTCTGAAGGAGTGACTGAGGATGTCAAATCTGAAGGAGGGATTGAAACTGTCCAAGGATAACCACCCCAGTCAAGAAACATCTTCTCTCTCATCATCATCATCACCACCATCATCATCATCACCATTATGACACACCACTGCCAGAATAACAGTTAATTGTTCACAAAATGACCAATGAAACAATCACAATAAATGAAGTCAAACACTTAATGTAATGGTTGTATGTGTACAGTGCCTTGCGAAAGTATTCGGCCCCCTTGAACTTTGCAACCTTTTGCCACATTTCAGGCTTCAAACATAAAGATATAAAACTGTATGTTTTTGTGAAGAATCAACAACAAGTGGGACACAATCATGAAGTAGAACGACATTTATTGGATATTTCAAACTTTTTCAACAAATCAAAAACTGAAAATTGGGCGTGCAAAATTATTCAGCCCCCTTAAGTTAATACTTTGTAGCGCCACCTTTTGCTGCGATTACAGCTGTAAGTCGCTTGGGGTATGTATGTCTCTATCAGTTTTGCACATCGAGAGACTGACATTTTTTCCCATTCCTCCTTGCAAAACAGCTCGAGCACAGTGAGGTTGGATGGAGAGCATTTGTGAACAGCAGTTTTCAGTTCTTTCCACAGATTCTCGATTGGATTCAGGTCTGGACTTTGACTTGGCCATTCTAACACCTGGATATGTTTATTTTTGAACCATTCCATTGTAGATTTTGCTTTATGTTTTGGATCATTGTCTTGTTGGAAGACAAATCTCCGTCCCAGTCTCAGGTCTTTTGCAGACTCCATCAGGTTTTCTTCCAGAATGGTCCTGTATTTGGCTCCATCCATCTTCCCATCAATTTTAACCATCTTCCCTGTCCCTGCTGAAGAAAAGCAGGCCCAAACCATGATGCTGCCACCACCATGTTTGACAGTGGGGATGGTGTGTTCAGCTGTGTTGCTTTTACGTCAAACATAACGTTTTGCATTGTTGCCAAAAAGTTCCATTTTGGTTTCATCTGACCAGAGCACCTTCTTCCACATGTTTGGTGTGTCTCCCAGGTGGCTTGTGGCAAACTTTAAACAACACTTTTTATGGATATCTTTAAGAAATGGCTTTCTTCTTGCCACTCTTCCATAAAGGCCAGATTTGTGCAATATACGACTGATTGTTGTCCTATGGACAGAGTCTCCCACCTCAGCTGTAGATCTCTGCAGTTCATCCAGAGTGATCATGGGCCTCTTGGCTGCATCTCTGATCAGTCTTCTCCTTGTATGAGCTGAAAGTTTAGAGGGACGGCCAGGTCTTGGTAGATTTGCAGTGGTCTGATGCTCCTTCCATTTCAATATTATCGCTTGCACAGTGCTCCTTGGGATGTTTAAAGCTTGGGAAATCTTTTTGTATCCAAATCCGGCTTTAAACTTCTTCACAACAGTATCTCGGACCTGCCTGGTGTGTTTCTTGTTCTTCATGATGCTGTCTGCGCTTTTAACGGACCTCTGAGACTATCACAGTGCAGGTGCATTTATACGGAGACTTGATTACACACAGGTGGATTGTATTTATCATCATTAGTCATTTAAGTCAACATTGGATCATTCAGAGATCCTCACTGAACTTCTGGAGAGAGTTTGCTGCACTGAAAGTAAAGGGGCTGAATAATTTTGCACGCCCAATTTTTCAGTTTTTGATTTGTTAAATTCTTTTGAAATATCCAATAAATGTCGTTCCACTTCATGATTGTGTCCCACTTGTTGTTGATTCTTCACAAAAAATACAGTTTTATATCTTTATGTTTGAAGCCTGAAATGTGGCAAAAGGTCGCAAAGTTCAAGGGGGCCGAATACTTTCGCAAGGCACTGTATGTCTCTGTTTTCATCTACTGTAACCAATCAGGACAAATCAGTTGGTTTCCTCTCTAAATGCATACAGGAAATACATGCTAAATTGGGGCTCTATTGAATCTGTATTACTGATAGTAATGTCTTATTGAGCCGACATCTGCAGCATTTATCAAGTCAAGTCAAGCTTTATTTATATAGCACATTTCAGACATGAATGCAACTTAAAGCGCTTCACAGGAAAAAACATAACTAAAAATGTAAATATATCAATATTTGCTACACAACAAACATAAGAAGATAAAAACAAAAGAATAACAATAAAAACTAAGAGATCAAAAAGCACCCTAAGGAAAAGCAAAGATAAAAGAAGGTTTGCTTTGGGATCTGTTTTAAATATGTACACAGTTTCGGCCCCCCTCAGGTTCTCTGGCAGGCTATTCCAGAAGCCTCTGCTAACACAGAGACATTTCCTTTACATTTAAATCACACTGTAACTCTGAATTTCCATGATACGGATAAAATAGAGCTCTTGATGTGACGTGGAAAGCAACATCACTCAAGCAACAACAATGTAAAACCCAGACACAGATATACAGTTTTAAAGAATTGGCACACCCCATCCAGCTCTGTTCCCGGTCTAGCCAGATACGTACATGTCTATGAAGTTCTCTGGAATTCTGGGTTCATTCTGCATTTTGACCCAACATTCTCTCTCTACCCCCTTACTGATGGACTGGGCCTCCATTCCAATGTTCTTTCATTACTCACAGTCCACTCTTTTCCTGCACATTAGCTAGTCTGCACTTTATTTTATGCACTTTTTTGGTCTCTATGGTGATCCACTTGCATTCTTTATGACAATCAGACATCCGGTTCAATACGTTAATATCAACAGGTTGTTATTGGTTAGTTCAAAGTTAAAAACTAGACCACACACAGATAGATATATATGTTGTTAGAGCCAGAGATCCCCAGCCGCCTTGCATTAGAGGGATGGAAGCAGAGCAGCGAGTGTATCGGGGAGACTGAGCATGCCAGGCTAATTCCAGAGACAGTGTGCATAATCTCTATACTGCATACCTGCCATTCCTCTGCATCACTGGGCTCCACTGGACTCTCCTGCCAAGAGATTACCCCTGCAGGCCATCAAAGGTGAGCCGTTATTAGTCCACAGGGATCAGATATGCTATTATTCTGTCTCTCATTCTGTCAGATTCAAAGGAATACACAGGAATGTCCATGTGGATGGAATGGAGTTTTTCCATGGAGGAAGTACTGTCAGCCTATTATAATAATTTAATTGTGCCATATAGTAATATATTATTAGACAGTCGGAGGGAGGTGTCATACAGTCATATATTACAGTAGGAGGGAGGTGTCATACAGTAATATATTACAGTAGCAGGGAGGATTCATACAGTAATATATTACAGTAGAAGGGAGGTGTCATACAGTAATATATTACAGTAGGAGGGAGGTGTCATACAGTAATATATTACAGTAGAAGGGAGGTGTCATACAGTCATATATTACAGTAGGAGGGAGATGTCATACAGTAATATATTACAGTAGGAGGGAGGATTCATACAGTAATATATTACAGTAGGAGGGAGGTGTCGTACAGTAATATATTACAGTAGGAGGGAGGTGTCATACAGTAATATATTACAGTAGAAGGGAGGTGTCGTACAGTAATATATTACAGTAGAAGGGAGGTGTCATACAGTAATATATTACAGTAGGAGAGAGGTGTCATACAGTAATATATTACAGTAGGAGGGAGGTGTCATACAGTAATATATTACAGTAGGAGGGAGGTGTCATACAGTAATATATTACAGTAGAAGGGAGGTGTCATACAGTAATATATTACAGTAGGAGAGAGGTGTCATACAGTAATATATTACAGTACGAGGGATGTGTCATACAGTAATATATTACAGTAGGAGGGAGGTGTCGTACAGTAATATGTTACAGTAGAAGGGAGGTGTCATACAGTCATATACTGTATTAGACAGTATGAGGGAGGTAGTGCCGTCTCGTCTACTGTCTTTTCTTAGTCGTATATTTGACTTTGCTCTGGGCTGTTTGAGGCCATTCATGGTCAGTGTTTCAACAAGACTGGAATGAGATTTAGAACCAGTAAAGTGCTCTAAAATGGAATGGAATTAAATAAATTATGTGCAATGAAGAGACAGCCAAAGACAGCACAGCAAAGCACTTAGTAGAAAGCATATCCGCCAGTTCAAAGGTTATCTCAGCCTTATTTCAAACCTCATTCAAAAGTAAAGAAAAACCCTGCAGCACTAGATAATAAACTTCAAAATAACTGACTTGTAGCAGGCAGGGGGTTGTGGGGGAGGAGTGAGAAGGCCGAGGGAGGCAAGGGGAAGGAGAAGGGTGGATTAAGTAAGAATATAAGTGTGAAAGAGGCCACTGTTCACCTAGCTTTCGGGCTCTCCCTCCTTTTCATTTTCCATTTCTGGTGCCTGGTTAGAAGGTTGGACATTTCAGGCGAACCGCACAAAATACGTATTTTGGCTGTTCCGGTGGTGCATGAGTCACTGGTCTGGTCCCAGTGGTCTGGTACAGTGGTCTAGTCCCATTGGTCTATCCAAGTGGTCTGGTCCCATTGGTCTGTCCCAGTGGAAACTCTAACCAGAGAACTGAACAACCAGTCACAGAGAGCCACACAGTATAGTATGACTACTTTCGGCTAAAAATACAGCTCCCTGGTGTGCAGAAGTAAGCAAACGTCTACTTCTTGATGTAAGATTTCACAGTGTGCCATTAATTCTTACAATATATCTGTGAGGAGTTACCATGAAAACACATCTGGGAGTAAAATGAGTTTTGAATTTAAACTCAGAAATAATTCACCCACTTTTATGAAATCAAACTAAAGGAACAGGAACTTATTATTCTATGCCTGCACCAAACGTAAGCTCATCTAAAACCTAACCTTGGCATTCTTGGAATGAGTAACTAACTCAAACTCCACAATTGAAGTTAAATGATTAGACAAAGTAGTAATGGTGTCTGACTAGAGAAACTCAGGATCTTTTAGTTCATTGTGCACAAAGACCACTGTACTTTGCTATGTGAATACAGTGTAGAGAAAGGAATGTTATAGCAGGAAGGGAGAGTCAACATTTATAGTGAACAAAGGATGAAATGACCCCAATTAAAACAACCCACCCACAAACCTGCTGAGTTCATCAACAGGTCTTTCCTCCAACATGAAACGCCAATAGACACGTCAGGCTCACTTTGTCAACCTGTTCTGGACAAGACCTTGGAAAACAAGATCCAGCTAGTTTTCTGTTTACCGTTATGAGTGGAAAATATGGTCAGGGTAGTCCTGTCCACCCCATTCACATTCCTTTGTATCTGGGCACTGATACAAAGGGCAAGACAGGCGTATCTGACCAGAGGAATGTAGGGAGTGGAGAGTGGAGGAGAAGGCATGGGATTAAATGTTAAGTCCCCTAAATGGGAGAGTTTGAGCAGTTCTGGACCGGCTCCAAATGACATTTCTGTGAGCTTCTTTATACCGCCAGAAAGACCGATCTGTCTGCTCTCTGTTTCCACTCTTTCAGCAGAGCTGACTTGAAGTGTCAGATTTCAGACCCCACATTTGTATAGGGAGAGACATGTCACATTTTCTGACCTATTCAGAAAAATAATCAATGTTCTTCTTTCTCTGAGTGACGGAGTTGCATTCATTAACCAGTCTGCACACATTTAAATGGTGTCTCTGTGCCGCTCAGTGGACGTTTAGAGATAAATGATCGGTCGTCAGTTATATGAAATGGTGCACTAATTATGATGATAATTATTTTACAGTTATAAAAAAGGTGAAATCTTATAGTAAGTCATTTATATTTGATTGTTACTAAATTTAGAAAAATCATTTCAGTCATTTCAAGCCCTATTTGTTGAATAGGGAAAATATCATACCACATTCTTCAGATTTTCATTGTATGTTTACTTGAGCTTGTGTCCTTTGCAATTTTGAACTATTTTTTTCCCAGAATTTTCTAAAACAATGCAACATTACCAGTTATTGTTTATGGCCATCTCATGAAAAATAATAACTTTTGGGTATGTCTATTTGGGCTGAAATATACATTTTGCCCTATCATTCCAGTTAACAATGCTGCCATTTGATGATTAGGTCAGACATTCCCTCAGAGCCCCATCCACAGCCCTGTCCAAGTGTTAATGATCTGGGAATCCATTTTAGGGTGCGTTCGTAAGTTCACTCCGGCTATCTACTATGATTTCAGAGCACTCTCGTCTGAGCGTGCCAGAGAGCAGAATAACTGATGAATTTACGAACGCTCAACACCCGTTGAATAAACGTTGGCAAAAAAGCAGCACAGTTACAGGTCACCAAAGCTCTGGATAACATGAAAACAGCCTAACCAGCTCTGCTAGGGTGAGTAAAATGTGAGGTGTTCTCTCATTTGTGTCTGGAAGTAGCTAGCCAACGTTAGCCAGTTAGCTTGGGTGCTTGACTGCCGTTGTGAGGTCAGAACGCTTGGATCAACCCTACTCCTCGGCACTCCGAGAGCAAAACGCTCTGAACTTACGAATGGACAATCTGACAACACTCTGAGCGCACTCTGCCACTCCAGATATCATTTATGAACACACCCTGAGAGACATCTCTCCCACCCTATACTGGAGGGTGTCCACCTTGGTCTATTTGTTGTGAAGGTCCTTCGTTGCCAAGGTCCAAAGTCTTCAGGACATTGTGTCAATCCTCTGACTTGACTTGGCATCTCTCTAGTCACACATTGGATGTTTTGTGTAAAGCCCTTCTTTCATGACATTTGTTTCCTAGACTATGTTGAGAGGAGAGGTTTGTGTAATTCATGCAAGCAGCGTACCACCCTGCATCCCACTACAGTCTTGCTTCAGAAGCTAAGCAGGGTTGGTCCTGGATGGGAGACCAGATGCTGCTAGAAGTGGTGTTGGAGTGCCAGTAGGAGGCACTCTTTTTCTCTGGTCTTAAAAATATTCCAATTCCCCAGGGCAGTGATTGGTGACACTGCTCTGTGTAGGGTGCTGTCTGTTGGACAGGATTTTAAACGGGTGTCCTGACTCTCTGAGGTCATTAAAGATCCCATGGCACTTATTGTAAGAGTAGCGGTGTTAACTGGCTAAATTCTCAATCTGGCCCTCTAATCATCCCCAGTTTACAATTGGCTCATTCATCCCCCTCCTCTCCCCTGTAACTATTCCCCAGGTCGTTGCTGTGAATGAGAATGTGTTCTCAGTCAACTTACCTGGTAAAAAAAAATTAAGGAATAAGAATCCTTGTTTGCCCAGTTGTTCTGGCAACATATACATCAACGTTTTCAGTGAATGTTGCCAGAGCAACAGTGGCAAACACACTAACGGCCTCTGAGTAAACCATCTTTATACTATAAAATAGATTAGAAAGTAGCATTTTACATGAGTAATATTCTCTAGCTGTGAGAAATGATTGGACTGGACTGGACACATGTCATCAGGGAGTGTATGACTGTGACCTCAAAGCTGTAAAAGGGGCCACAGTGGCTGTGACCACACGGCTGTAACAGTTACCACAGTGACAACAGGGTCATCAGGAGACTGTCACCACCATCACACCCCTCTACTGGCCATGCCCCAGGCACGGCTGGTCGCAGAACCTCTACTGGCCAGGCCCCAGGCACGGCTGGTCGCAGAACCTCTACTGGCCAGGCCCCAGGCACGGCGGGTCACATAACCTCTACTGGCCAAGCCCCAGGCACGGCTGGTCACAGAACCTCTACTGGCCAGGCCCCAGGCACGGCTGGTCACAGAACCTCTACTGGCCAGGCCCCAGGCACGGCGGGTCACATAACCTCTACTGGCCAAGCCCCAGGCACGGCTGGTCACAGAACCTCTACTGGCCAGGCCCCAGGCACGGCTGGTCACAGAACCTCTACTGGCCAGGCCCCAGGCACGGCGGGTCACATAACCTCTACTGGCCAAGCCCCAGGCACGGCTGGTCACAGAACCTCTACTGGCCAGGCCCCAGGCACGGCGGGTCACATAACCTCTACTGGCCAAGCCCCAGGCACGGCTGGTCACAGAACCTCTACTGGCCAGGCCCCAGGCACGGCGGGTGACATAACCTCTACTGGCCAAGCCCCAGGCACGGCTGGTCACAGAACCTCTACTGGCCAGGCCCCAGGCACGGCTGGTCACAGAACCTCTACTGGCCAGGCCCCAGGCACGGCGGGTCACATAACCTCTACTGGCCAGGCCCCAGGCACGGCTGGTCACAGAACCTCTACTGGCCACGCCTCAGGCACGGCGGGTCACATAACCTCTACTGGCCAGGCCCCAGGCACGGCGGGTCACATAACCTCTACTGGCCAGGCCCCAGGCACGGCGGGTCACATAACCTCTACTGGCCAGGCCCCAGGCACGGCTGGTCACAGAACCTCTACTGGCCAGGCCCCAGGCACGGCTGGTCACAGAACCTCTACTGGCCAGGCCCCAGGCACGGCTGGTCACAGAACCTCTACTGGCCAGGCCCCAGGCACGGCGGGTCACATAACCTCTACTGGCCAGGCCCCAGGCACGGCTGGTCACAGAACCTCTACTGGCCAGGCCCCAGTCACGGCGGGTCACAGACCCTCTACTGGCCAGGCCCCAATCACGGCTGGTCACAGAACCTCTACTGGCCAGGCCCCAGGCACAGCTGGTCACAGAACCTCTACTGGCCAGGCCCCAGGCACGGCGGGTCACATAACCTCTACTGGCCAAGCCCCAGGCACGGCTGGTCACAGAACCTCTACTGGCCAGGCCCCAGGCACGGCTGGTCACAGAACCTCTACTGGCCAGGCCCCAGGCACGGCGGGTCACATAACCTCTACTGGCCAAGCCCCAGGCACGGCTGGTCACAGAACCTCTACTGGCCAGGCCCCAGGCACAGCGGGTCACATAACCTCTACTGGCCAAGCCCCAGGCACGGCTGGTCACAGAACCTCTACTGGCCAGGCCCCAGGCACGGCGGGTGACATAACCTCTACTGGCCAAGCCCCAGGCACGGCTGGTCACAGAACCTCTACTGGCCAGGCCCCAGGCACGGCGGGTCACATAACCTCTACTGGCCAGGCCCCAGGCACGGCTGGTCACAGAACCTCTACTGGCCAGGCCCCAGGCACGGCGGGTCACATAACCTCTACTGGCCAGGCCCCAGGCACGGCGGGTCACATAACCTCTACTGGCCAGGCCCCAGGCACGGCGGGTCACATAACCTCTACTGGCCAGGCCCCAGGCACGGCTGGTCACAGAACCTCTACTGGCCAGGCCCCAGTCACGGCGGGTCACAGACCCTCTACTGGCCAGGCCCCAGTCACGTCTGGTCACAGCAGTCATGCAGAACTTCTGCTTTACTCCTCGTGACTTCCTGCTCCTCTGGAGAAGATGTTGACCAACATGGGATCCTTTTTTTCCAATGACTAATCCACAATCCTATTGCTATAGGAATGCATTGGCTTGTATGCTAGTTATACTATCAGATCACTTCCAGTATTTACATATAACAGCCATTGAGAATACGACAGAAAAAAAAGTTGTAATTATATATAATTACCAGCAGGCTATGTATGACTCAAATTTCATGCATACTAACTTGTCTTATCTGAGTATTTCATCTGAAAATTCTCCTGGCATGACAGCTCTGACTGTGAAACTACACAGCAGCAGTCCAGGCCTTAGACGCAATCATGCAGCTTTGTTAAGTCTTCCTCCCTTTGGACTACTTGGCATTTGGCCTGTCATTCCAGTCAGATAAGACCAAAAAAGGAACTTTCTGCTACTGCTGGGAGTCAGGCACTATCTCTCCCCTAGACAGAAGTGGAAAAGAACTCTGCAGTTGTTGGGCAGAAGGGAGAAATGTTGCAAACCGCTACTTGGCTTTAGCACTAATACTCATAAAAGACTATGCCAAGGGTCTTATAGAACCCAGAGATGAGTTACCTGTAAGACTGTAAGACACTTTCTATCTGAGAGTGACATCATCATATCTTGTTACACTGTATTATCGACTTGATCATTGTGCAGTTTGAGTGGGCAGAATACCGTAGTGTCAAAAGCAACTCACATAGGAGCTTTGGGACTGAGGTTCCAACAGGACACATATTCATAGCTCTGTCTGATGTTATATGCTCTACAGTCATCTGGGGTGGGAGTGGTTGAGTCTAGGGGGGGGGGGGGGGGGAGTGGTGGAGTCTAGGGGGGGAGTGGTGGAGTCTAGGGATAGGGGTAGGAGTGGTAGAGTCTAGGGGTAGGGGTAGGAGTGGTGGAGTCTAGGGGTAGGGCTAGGGGTGGTGGAGTCTAGGGTAGGAGTGGTGGAGTCTAGGGGTAGGGGTGGTAGTGGTGGAGTCTAGGGGTAGGGGTAGGAGTGGTGGAGTCTAGGGGTAGGGGTAGGAGTGGTGGAGTCTAGGGGTAGGGGTGGTAGGGTCTAGGGGTAGGGGTGGTAGTGGTGGTGTCTAGGGGGGAGTGGTGAAGTCTAGGGGGGAGAGTGGTGGAGTCTAGGGGTAGGGGTAGGAGTGGTGGAGTCTAGGGTAGGAGTGGTGGAGTCTAGGGGTAGGGGTGGTAGTGGTGGAGTCTAGGGGGGAGTGGTGGAGTCTAGGGGGGAGTGGTGGAGTCTAGGGGGGAGTGGTGGAGTCTAGGGGTAGGGGTGGTAGAGTCTAGGGGTAGGAGTGGTGGAGTCTAGGAGGGGAGTGGTAGTGGTGGAGTCTAGGGGTAGGGGTAGGAGTGGTGGAGTCTAGGGTAGGAGTGGTGGAGTCTAGGGGTAGGGGTAGTAGTAGTGGAGTCTAGGGGTAGTGGTAGGAGTGGTGGAGTCTAGGGGGGAGTGGTGGAGTCTAGGGGTAGGGGTGGTAGAGTCTAGGGGTAGGGGTAGGAGTGGTGGAGTCTAGGGGTAGGGGTGGTAGTGGTGGTAGTGGTGGAGTCTAGGGGTAGGGGTAGTAGTAGTGGAGTCTAGGGGTAGGGGTAGGAGTGGTGGAGTTTAGGGGGGAGTGGTGGAGTCTAGGGGTAGGGGTGGAAGAGTCTAGGGGTAGGAGTGGTGGAGTCTAGGGGGGAGTGGTGGAGTCTAGGGGTAGGGGTAGGAGTGGTGGAGTCTAGGGGGGGAGTGGTGGAGTCTAGGGGGGAGTGGTGGAGTCTAGGGGTAGGGGTGGTAGTGGTGGAGTCTAGGGGTAGGGGTGGTAGTGGTGGAGTCTAGGGGTAGGGGTGGCAGTGGTGGAGTCTAGGGGTAGGGGTGGTAGTAGTGGAGTCTAGTGGGGAGTGGTGGAGTCTAGGGGTAGGGGTGGTAGAGTCTAGGGGTAGGAGTGGTAGAGTCTAGGGGTAGGAGTGGTGGAGTCTAGGGGGGGAGCGGTGGAGTCTAGGGGTAGGGGTGGTAGTGGTGGAGTCTAGGGGTAGGGGTGGCAGTGGTAGAGTCTAGGGGTAGGGGTAGTAGTAGTGGAGTCTAGGGGGGAGTGGTGGAGTCTAGGGGTAGGGGTGGTAGAGTCTAGGGGTAGGGGTAGGAGTGGTGGAGTCTAGGGGTAGGGGTGGTAGTGGTGGTAGTGGTGGAGTCTAGGGGTAGGGGTAGTAGTAGTGGAGTCTAGGGGTAGGGGTAGGAGTGGTGGAGTTTAGGGGGGAGTGGTGGAGTCTAGGGGTAGGGGTGGAAGAGTCTAGGGGTAGGAGTGGTGGAGTCTAGGGGGGAGTGGTGGAGTCTAGGGGTAGGGGTAGGTGTGGTGGAGTCTAGGGGGGGAGTGGTGGAGTCTAGGGGGGAGTGGTGGAGTCTAGGGGTAGGGGTGGTAGTGGTGGAGTCTAGGGGTAGGGGTGGTAGTGGTGGAGTCTAGGGGTAGGGGTGGCAGTGGTGGAGTCTAGGGGTAGGGGTGGTAGTAGTGGAGTCTAGTGGGGAGTGGTGGAGTCTAGGGGTAGGGGTGGTAGAGTCTAGGGGTAGGAGTGGTAGAGTCTAGGGGTAGGAGTGGTGGAGTCTAGGGGGGGAGCGGTGGAGTCTAGGGGTAGGGGTGGTAGTGGTGGAGTCTAGGGGTAGGGGTGGCAGTGGTAGAGTCTAGGGGTAGGGGTAGTAGTAGTGGAGTCTAGGGGTAGGGGTAGGAGTGGTGGAGTCTAGGGGGGAGTGGTGGAGTCTAGGGGTAGGGGTGGTAGTGGTGGTAGTGGTGGAGTCTAGGGGTAGGGGTAGGAGAGGTGGAGTCTAGGGGTAAGGGTAGTAGTAGTGGAGTCTAGGGGTAGGGGTGGTAGTGGTGGAGTCTAGGGTAGGAGTGGTGGAGTCTAGGGGTAGGGGTGGTAGTGGTGGTAGTGGTGGAGTCTAGGGGTAGGGGTAGGAGAGGTGGAGTCTAGGGGTAGGGGTAGAAGTGGTGGAGTCTAGGGGTAGGGGTAGGAGTGGTGGAGTCTAGGGGGGGAGTGGTGGAGCCTAGGGGGGGAGTGGTGGAGTCTAGGGGGGGAGTGGTAGTGGTGGAGTCTAGGGGTAGGGGTAGGAGTGGTGGAGTCTAGGGGGGGAGTGGTAGTGGTGGAGTCTAGGGGTAGGGGTAGAAGTGGTGGAGTCTAGGGGTAGGGGTAGGAGTGGTGGAGTCTAGGGGGGGAGTGGTGGAGCCTAGGGGGGGAGTGGTGGAGTCTAGGGGGGGAGTGGTAGTGGTGGAGTCTAGGGGTAGAGGGGGTAGTGGTGGAGTCTAGAGGGGAGTGGTGGAGTCTAGGGGTAGGGGTGGTAGTGGTGGAGTCTAGGGGTAGAGGTGGTAGTGGTGGTAGTGGTGGAGTCTAGGGGTAGGGGTAGGAGAGGTGGAGTCTAGGGGTAGGGGTAGTAGTAGTGGAGTCTAGGGGGGAGTGGTGGAGTCTAGGGGTAGGGGTGGTAGAGTCTAGGGGTAGGAGTGGTGGAGTCTAGGGGGGGGAGTGGTGGAGTCTAGGGGTAGGGGTAGGAGTGGTGTAGTCTAGGGGTAGGGGTGGTAGTGGTGGAGTCTAGGGGTAGGGGTAGAAGTGGTGGAGTCTAGGGGTAGGGGTAGGAGTGGTGGAGTCTAGGTGGGAGTGGTGGAGTCTAGGGGTAGGGGTGGTAGAGTCTAGGGGTAGGGGTAGGAGTGGTGGAGTCTAGGGGTAGGAGTGGTGGAGTCTAGGGGGGGAGTGGTAGTGGTGGAGTCTAGGGGGGGAGTGGTAGTGGTGGAGTCTAGGGGTAGGGGTAAGCGTGATGGTGTCTATTGGGGGAGTGGTGGAGTCTAGGGGGGAGTGGTGGAGTCTAGGGGTAGGGGTGGTAGTGGTGGAGTCTAGCGTGATGGAGTCTATTGGGGGAGTGGTGGAGTCTAGGGGTAGGGGTAGGAGTGGTTGAGTCTAGGGGTAGGAGTGGTGGAGTCTAGGGGTAGGAGTGGTGGAGTCTAGGGGTAGGGATGGCAGTGTTGGAGTTTCAACTGTTCTGCCTGCAGCTATGGAACCCTGACCTGTTCACCGGACGTGCTACCTGTCCCAGTCCTGCTGTTTTCAACTCTCTAGAGACAGCAGGAGCGGTAGAGAGACTCTTAATGATCGGCTATGAAAAGCCAACTGACATTTACTCCTGAGGTGCTGACCTGTTGCACCATCTACAACTACTGTGATTATTATTATTTGACCCTGCTGGTCATTTATGAACGTTTGAACATCTTTGCCATGTTCTGTTATAATCTCCACCCGGTACAGCCAGAAGAGGACTGGCCACCCCTCATAGCCTGGTTCCTCTCTAGGTTTCTTCCTAGGTTTTGGCCTTTCTAGGGAGTTTTTCCTAGCCACCGTGCTTCTACACCTGCATTGCTTGCTGTTTGGGGTTTTAGGCTGTGTTTCTGTACAGCACTTTGAGAGATCAGCTTATTTAGGAAGGAGTGGTGGAGTCTAGGGGGTCGTGGTGGAGTCTAGGGGGGAGTGGTGGAGTCTAGGGGGGAGTGATGGAGTCTAGGGGGGAGTCGTCTAGGGGGGAGTGGTGGAGTCTAGGGGGGAGTGGTGGAGTCCAGGGGGGAGTGGTGGAGTCCAGGGGGGAGTGGTGGAGTCTAGGGGGGAGTGGTGGAGTCTAGGGGTAGGGGTAGGAGTGGTGGAGTCTAGGGGGGGAGTGGTGGAGTCCTGGGGGTAGGAGTGGTAGAGTGTTGGAGTCTAGGGATAGGGGTGGTAGTGGTGGAGTTTAACGATAGGGGTGGGAGTATTGGAGTCCTGGGGTAGGAGTAGGAGTGGTGGAGTCTCAGGGTAGGAGTGGTGGGGTCCTGGGGTAAGAGTGGTAGAGTGTTGGAGTCTAAGGATAGGGATGGGAGTATTGGAGTCTAGGGATAGGGGTGGGAGTGGTGGAGTCTAGGGATAGGAGTCTAGGGATAACATTTGTGTTTTGGGAGTCCTTTAGATTAGAGGCCATAGGGATGACCAGGGATGTTATCTTGTGTGAATATAAGTGTGTAAATTGGACCATCTTTCTGTCCTGCTAAACATTCAAAATGTAGTGAGTACTTTTGGGTGTCAGGGACAATGTATGGAGTAAAAAGTACATTATTTTCTTTAGTAATGTAGTGTAGTAAAAGTCAAAGTTGTCAAAATATAAAAAAGTAAAGTACAGATACAACAAATAACTACTTAAGTAGTACTTTAAAGTGTTTGCACTTAAATACTGTGTTTTGTCATAGGTACGGCTGAATAAAAAGAGACAGTATACACACCAACATGACAGCTGGGCTTTCTCACACTCACAAATACTGTACATACTCCTGCATTCATATGGGAATGTTATCTAAGGTTTAAACCTGGACAACGTATGCCAGAGATCTGTGTCTGCTGCAGTGTTGAGAAAGCTACTCTGAAAATATAGTTTACCAAGCTACCAATTACTTCACAATGGAAGTACATCACTGGTTCTAGAGGGGATCTGCATGGAGGAATGGGCCAAAATACCAGCAACAGTTTTGAAAACCTTGTGAAGACTTACAGAAAACGTTTGACCAACAAAGGGTATATAACAAAGTATTGAGATCATTTTTTGTTATTGACCAAATACTTATTTTACACCATAATTTGCAAATAAATTCATAAAAAATCCTACAATGTGATTTTCAGGATTTTTTTTTTCTCATTTTGTCTGTCATGGTTGAAGTGTACCTATGATGAAAATGACAGGCCTCTCATCTTTTTAAGTGGGAGAACTTGCACAATTGGTGGCTGACTAAATACTTTTTTGCCCCACTGTACATGTAGGTACAGTAATTAAAGTGACTATGCATAGATGAATACTTAGAGTAGCAGCAGCATAGAAGAGGGGGGGGGGGGTGGCAATGCAAATAGCAAAGAGTCTGGGAAGCCATTTGATTAGCTGTTCAGGAGTCTTATGGCTTCGGGGTAGCTGTTCAGAAGCCTTTTGGACCTAGACTTGACGCTCCGGTACCGCTTGCCGTGTGGTAGCAGAGAGAACAGTCTATGACTAGGGTGGCTGGAGTCTTTGGCAATTTTTAGGGCCTTCCTCTGACACTGCCTGGTATAGATGTCCTGGATGGCAGGAAACTTGGCCCCGGTGATGTACTGGGCCGTATGCACTACCCTCTGTAGTGCCTTGTGGTCGGAGCCTGAGCAGTTGCCGTACCAGGCAGTGATTCAACCCGTCAGGATGCTCTCGAAGGTGCAGCAGTAGAACCTTTTGAGGATCTGAGGACCCATGCCAAATCTTTTCAGTCTCCTGAGGGGGAATAGGTTTTGTCATGCCCTCTTCACGACTGTCTTGGTGTGCTTGGACCATGTCAGTTTGTTGGTGATGTGGATGCCAAGAAACTTGAAGCTCTCAACCAGCTCCACTACAGCCCCGTCGATGAGAATGGGGGCGAGCTCAATCCTCCTTTTCCTGTAGTCCACAATCATCTTTTTTGTCTTGATCAAGTTGAGGGAGAGGTTGTTGTCCTTGCACCACACGGTCAGGTCTCTGACCTCCTCCCTATAGGCTGTCTTGTCGTTGTCGGTGATCAGGCCTACCACTGTTGTGTCATCAGCAAACTTAATGATGGTGTTGGAGTCATACCTGGCCCTGCAGTCATGATTGAACAGGGAATAAAGGAGGGGACTGAGCACGCCCCCCTGAGGGGCCCACATGTTGAGGATCAGTGCGGCGGATGTCTTGTTACCTACCCTCACCACCTGGGGGCGGCCCGTCAGGAAGTCCAGGATCCAGTTGCAGAGTGAGGTGTTTAAGTCCCAGGGTCCTTAGCTTAGTGATGAGCTTTGAGGGTACTATGGTGTTGAATGCTGAGCTGCAGTCAATGAATAGCATTCTCACAGAGGTATTACTTTTGTCCAGGTGGGAAAGGGCAGTGTGGAGTGCAATAGAGATTGCATCATCTGTGGATCTGTTGGTGCAGTATGCAAATTAGAGTGGGTCTAGGGTTTCTAGGATAATGGTATTGATGTGAGCCATGACCAGCCTTTCAAAGCATTTCATGGCTTCAGATGTGAGTGCTAGTCGGTAGTCATTTAGGCAGGTTACCTTAGTGTTCTTGGGCTCAGGAACTATGGTTGTCTGCTTGAAATATGTTGATATTACAGACTCAGACAGGGAGACGTTGAAAATGTCAGTGAAGACACTTGTCAGTTGGTCAGCTCATGCTCGCAGTACATGTCCTGGTAATCCATCTGGCCCTGCGGCCTTGTGAATGTTTACCTGCTTAAAGGTCTTATTCACATTGGCTGTGAAGGGCGTGATCACAGTAGTCTGGAACAGCTGATGCTCTCATGCATGCTTCAGTGTTATTTGCCTCGAAGCGAGCACAGAAGTTATTTAGCTCGTCTGGTAGGCTCGTGTCATTGGGCAGCTCTCGGCTGTGCTTCCCTTTGTAGTCTGTAAGGGTTTGCAATCCCTGACATACCCGACGAGTTTCAGAGCCGGTGTAGTACGATTCAATCTTAGTCCTGTATTGACACTTTGCCTGTTTGATGGTTCGTCGGAGGGCATAGCGGGATTTCTTATAAGCTTCCGGGTTAGAGTCCCGCTCCTTGAAAGCGGCAGCTCTACCCTTTAGCTCACTGCGAATGTTGCCTGTAATCCATGGCTTTTACTCCAATCGTCATATTAGAGAAAAAAGCAATAGAAAATAGAAAATTAAAAGTGAAAGTCACCCAGTAAAATACTACTTCAGTAAAAGTCTAAAAGTATTTGGTTTTAAATATACATTAAGTATCAAAAGTAAATGTAATTGCTAAAATATACTTAAAAAGTAAAAGTATAAATAATTTCACCTTGCTTATATAAAGCAAACCCGATGGCACGATTTCCTTGTTTTTTAAATTTACAGATAGCCCGGGGCAGACTCCAACACTCAGACATAATTTACAGATAGCCCGGGGCAGACTCCAACACTCAGACATAATTTACAGATAGCCCGGGGCAGACTCCAACACTCAGACATAATTTACAGATAGCCCGGGGCAGACTCCAACACTCAGACATAATTTACAGATAGCCCGGGGCAGACTCCAACACTCAGACATAATTTACAGATAGCCCGGGGCAGACTCCAACACTCAGACATAATTTACAGATAGCGCGGGGCAGACTCCAACACTCAGACATAATTTACAGATAGCCCGGGGCAGACTCCAACACTCAGACATAATTTACAGATAGCCCGGGGCAGACTCCAACACTCAGACATAATTTACAGATAGCCCGGGGCAGACTCCAACACTCAGACATAATTTACAGATAGCCCGGGGCAGACTCCAACACTCAGACATAATTTACAGATAGCCCGGGGCAGACTCCAACACTCAGACATAATTTACAGATAGCCCGGGGCAGACTCCAACACTCAGACATGATTTACAGATAGCCCGGGGCAGACTCCAACACTCAGACATAATTTACAGATAGCCCGGGGCAGACTCCAACACTCAGACATAATTTACAGATAGCCCGGGGCAGACTCCAACACTCAGACATAATTTACAGATAGCCCGGGGCAGACTCTAACACTCAGACATAATTTACAAAATATTTGTGTTTAGTGAGTCCACCAGATCAGAGGCAGTAGGGTTGACCAGGGATGTTCTCTTGATAAGTGTGTGAATTGGACCATTTTCCTGTCCTGCTAAGCATTCAAAATGTATGGAGTAAAAAGTACATTATTTTCTTCAGGAATGTAGTGAAGTAAAAGTAAAAATTGTCAAAAATATAAATAGTAAAGTAAAGTACTAAAGTAGTAAAAATCTACTTAAGTAGTACTTTAAAGTAGTTTTACTTAAGTGCAGCAATGGAATTTAGTTCAACTACCACCAAACTACTGCAAAATGTACATGTTGTCCACTACTCCCCAACAATGGTCAGCTGACACAGTCGGAATTCAACGATACCATTTGAGTTGCACTTTCATGGATCATTTAGAATTGACCTCAAAATTCCACAATTAGCCAGTTATCCCTGGTGTTACTTAACAGGACTAGATGTTCTGCCCTCTTCCCAGGGTTTTCTGTCAGCCTGTTGTGTGGAGTGAGCTGTGAGCTGGACACAAAGGGGTGGGATAAGTCAGAGAGGATAATGGCTGAAGTATAATGAAAGTTATTTGTTGGAAAAATCTCCACCAAGTTGACCCGAAACAGTTTCACTGACATTACAAAATCTGGCTTTTCTGCAGAGGAGTTGTCTCACCTTCTGTACACCATTGGCTGTTTATCCTCCCTGTGCAAATAAACCAGCTTATTTATCAAATGCCAGCCCAGCCAAACGCTCCTTATTAAAACAGGAAAAACAGAATTATCTCTATTTGAGTGAGGAGATTGGTAGGATCAGGATGTTCAGATCACGTCATATTTATACAAAACATGCCCATGAGAACACACAGGTCTTTTTTTTGTAAAGCAGACACATAAATCTACACAATCAAATGCACAACAATAATACAAACTGTTATTACTTTGTTTCTTTTCTTCATTTTCCCTTCATTTCTATGAGAATCAGAGAGATTCCTAGATATCACAAGGGTGAAATTATGACCTCAAGTGGGCCCTTTATTTGAAGCATGCTATGTATCTGGCACCACGCGTCCATAGTTGGCCCATATTATCTCCTGACTGTAGACATTACAGCTGAGATCACACACTAATCATCAAGGCCCAGACAGATCAGACAGACACACTGAGAAATACTAGCTATCTTGAGCTGAACGTTGAAATAATTTCTGTACCCATACACACAGACTAATGGGAAATCTCAAGGATTGAGATAATTAAGAGAACTGACTTATAAACTACCAAAGCTGACAAAACTGCTGACAACAAGTAGATGTAGAAACGTCTGTTTTGAATGAATCTAGATCACCACTCCCTCGTGTGGTAGGATATTGCTGAGGATATCAACCATCAACACTCTCTCACTCCCTGGACAAAATAATACTTAATCTAGCCTTTTGTGGGCCCAAAGGAATTCTACTGTTTTTGCCATGGGGCTAGACTAATTTACAAATCTAACAATTGTTAGCTGACATGGGCTAATTGAGTGACTGTCAGTGACTGACATACTGTAACAAGAGAGAAACTGCTGATGCACAACCAAATGTCAAACTTGCACCTTTTAAGTTATACAATTCTAACTCTCAACAGTAAAACATGTTTTTTGCAGTTTTAAAGTGTGTTTTTTTCCCCCATCAAAATCTGTCAGTTTAAGCTAGAGATACCAGATTTTTTGCATGGGCTCAATCCACTGCATCCGCCCATGTCTGCCTTCCGCATATGACTCTCTGGAAAGGGGAGACTCTCACGAACACAATGGTGTTCTCCGTTTTTCTCTATGACCACAACAAGCGTCACGGGACTCGTCTGAATGTAACCCATACAAACAAATGGAAGTACAGTATGGAGGTAGTTTTGCGCCCCCAAAACTATGGGGTTTAAATATGTGTAAAAAAAAAAAAAACTCCTAGATATAGGACAAACATTTTAAAACCTTATTCCTTATGATTTATTTTTCTATATTTCTTGCAATTTATGAATGTGTTATTCAATTAGTTTCTATGGGCTATAGCAGTAAATGCCAAATTCAACATTTATCAGATTATTTTATATAATTTTTTTGGATACCTAAAGGGCTCATACACATTTTGCCATGGGGCAGAGATTTTTGTTGTTGCAGTTTTACAGTTCATTTCTTACAATTCCACATATTTTTCTGTGATTTATGCCATGTTAATGATATCTGAGTGAGAGTGACTATCAAAATCAATGGGGGCCCTCTGGGCACGTGCCCTGCGTGAGTGGTCAGTATTCTGCCATTGTTACTGGTTAGATAGCTGGCCAGGCTAACGTACTTATCTAAAAAGTGTTGGCTGACATGGCTAATTGAGTGACTGACATAACAAGAAACAATTTGGTGGTGCATAACTTGCACCTTGTGTACTCTACTATTCTAACTCGAAACAATAAGTTCAGACCTGACTGAGTTACTGCAACAAAAACAAATTATATATATTTTTATTTTTGGTCTGGGGTCCCCTAGCGTCCTGGGGCCCTAAGTGACCACTTACGTCATTTATGCCTGGAGCCAGTCCAAACTTCATAAAAGGGATGTCAATGTTATTGTTCATGAAATCATCTCTCATCCATGGTAAAATCAAACCCAGGTCAGTTAACAAAGTCCTGTATCTTAGATTCCCAACCTAGATTCCTCTGTCTCCGCTTAGTCTCTCCTCATCAGTGCTCTTCAGTAAGGATGAGGAGAGCTGACATTTTTGTGATGCAGGCATCTGTAGAACCTCAGGAGACTAGTTTGCCTGCCAAGAGAGAGAAGGGAGGGTGTCATTAAAATGGGGCTTTAGCATTGTAATTTAATGCCACCCCTGCACTCTTTACTGCCACTGCTGCACACACTTGAATAGTTTCAGATGGAGCGTGATCCACAGCAAACATCCCCCTTATCGCTGTAAAATCATATTAAACTCATTTACCAGCCCTTTTCTCAGCTCTGCTGTTTTCAAATCAAGGAGTGTAAGAGAACAGATCTTTAATCAATCACGCAGTTCGCCTGCATACCTTCTGCAATGTTGACAGACCTGCCTTTTGGGGAGCTCACACATAGATGTCACTGCAAATAACACAATCCATGTGGAATTTAGTGCAGCTGGACAGCCACTGCAGGTATGGCTTTACCAACCTCCCCCTGCAAGTTTAAACACATTTTCTGACCTATTCAATGTCTTTCTACAGGTTACTCTGACATCTTTGTTCATTGTTCTCAAGACAGATCAAACACAGCTTGAAAAGCTTGAAAACGTGTTTATGTGATTTCATTGCTAACAATTAAATAGTATAATTAAGAATAGTGTTTTCTTCCAAACTTCTAATTGCAGTAATTCTCTGAGCATGGTTTGGACTGTATACAATTATTAAAGAATTTGGTTAAAGGACTTCGTCCCAGCATGGTCAGTGTGGTTCTTTCTAAAAGAGACAATGTGTGGTCAAGTAAGTCTTATGATCGTGTACGTAATGAGCTTGAGCCAGCATTCCTTCTGCTTTCTGTGTCGAAAAATCGAATTAATGATCCTGCCAGTAACCACAGAATAGTCTTGGGTGGACCTGGTTACGCTGTTCCCAATGGAGATCATCTTGGCTTTTTAAGCCTTTTAGTGTAATTCATTTGTTTTGGTTATTACATGCCAGTTACACATTTAGAGTGAAACACAGCTTGCTTTGCGAATAGTTGATTCTACAGGCTATATTATAATACCATCTGAAAACAGATAAAGTGAGAACTATAACAAGTGAGCTGGAGGTGTTGCACTGTGAAGCCACAATCTGTAGATGTCAAAATGAGGCCATGTCAGTGTGAATAGGGGCACACATGTCACCCATGGAATGTAATAAATATCATAACATAATATCATTGGTTAAGAGCATCAGAACTACACAGAAAACATATCTGTCAGGAGAGCTTTAGATCATATGTCGGTGGAACTTGCAGTGAAATGAGACATCGGTTCTAATGACAGATCTAAGGAACTGTGCACTCATTACTTGATGAGATTTTAAAATGTATTTTTAAATGTAACCTTTATTTAACTAGGCAAGTCAGTTTAGAACAAATTATTACTTACAATGACAGCCTACCGGGGAAACAATGGGTTTACTGCCTTGTTCAGGGGCAGAACAATAGATTTAAACCTTGTCGGCTCAGGGAATTGATCCAGTAACCTTTCAGTTACTAGCCCAACGCTCTAACCACTAGGCTACCATGCCACCTGAGATGTCCTTGATCAAGTCCAATTTGTTATTATTAATCCATTGAGAAATGTTCTATGAGTGTTATGAGATGCTGTTGAAAGGGTACTTACAGTACAGTAGTCGATTGGCAGGTGCTGACTGATGCTTTTCAGGGGAACCAAGAGTACATTCCAAAAGCAAAAGGACAAGAACTCACTTAGTGACAAAAATCTTTAAAAATATATATATACTTTCCCAACAATAAAAAAAAATCTGAAACACTGAATAATTCTCTATCATTCCATGTATTCTGTGAAAATGGTACCCATATGTTTTGTGGATATACACTGTACTGCTGGTATTGTACAAAAACAGATCTGTCATCAATTAACCCCCTGCGCACACACACACACACACACACACACACACACACACACACACACACACACACACACACACACACACACACACACACACACACACACACACACACACACACACACTCACACACACACACACACACACACACACACACATCAACCATGATTTCCAGTAAGACATGTCAGCACCAGTAAAACTCTCTGTAAAGGAGCAGGGAACCCGCAAGTTGAGCCGAGTCCAACCAACCAGACTGGCATCCACAGCCTTGTGCTGTAACAAGGACCCTGTGATGGTTATGGAAGAGAGAGATGGAAGAGAGAGCATACACTTGGCTCACTGGGTTTTCCATTCTGTCATCTACCAGCAGCTTCTAGCTTAGCAACATACAATGGCGCAGTCTCATAAGTCTATTAAACCAAATCTGACTCAAAATAAGTCAGACCACACAAAGATGTATTGTGTCCAATGTAAATTGTAACAGTGTTCGTTAAATTAATTTGACTTGATCTATGATCTAATAAGCAACACTCGCAAAGACAAAAAAAACTCTATAGACACACACACACACACACACACACACACACACACACACATACACACACACACACACACACAAAATCAGGCCAGGCTCCAGACCGGAATAACTAATTTCCTGCCTAGTCATTGAGCAGAAACTCTGACGTTCAACGGTGCTTTCCATCATCATGAGGGTTAGCCTAAGGCAAAAACGAATGGAAAATATGTGTACAGTATATCAAATGAAGGACTACAATATGTAGAAAAAAAGAGGTAGGGAAGTGCTGCTTAGGTACACAATAGTAGATTTTGGTAGACAGAGGGTGCTCTTTGGTAAAAGGGGTAAATTGATCATCGTAAAGAAAGGAGGACCAAGGCACTCTTCGTATCATTAATAAAAATACCATTATTTGTATGGAATTGTCACGCCTATTCCTGTTCCCTCCTGATACTTTGCCATTGGACAAACAGATAACAATCAGGGACAAACATGCACAATAAAATGGTTTCGCAAGTGAGCAGTCAAAATGTCCTTCAGTATAACAGCAGTATCTTTTCACTCAACAGATAGAAATGACCTTATGACATATTTGTCAAGCACAACCGAATATTATCCAACTAGCAGGTTAAGTCAAACCAAATAAGATAGAAGTGGAAGACCAAGGTTTTCATTACAAAGTTGTATCACAGTGACATTGTACTTCCAAGTCTAAGTCTACAGGCTACTGTGTGGAATGCATGTGGATTCCTGTTGTCAAAACACTGATTGAAGTGTTTTGGAGTAACTAAGTATTTCAGATCTTGGTTTCGGTAGCCAAGGAAATGAGTGAGGGAGTTAAGATCTCCCCTTGGCCCTAACCTCTGACTTGTGTGATACGCCACATCCGCATGCAGCCACACACACAATAAACCCATCCAAAATACTAGCTTTGTTCTTCAAAAGTTATAAGGCATGGGGAAGCTGTTGCCACAGTAGCTCCAACGTTTAGGGCAAAACATACAATGCAAAAAGGGGAAGTTTTGAGCAGACAGTCATACTGTAGCCAACACGTGCATAGTTATTACAATATATGCTTGAACCAAGTAATATTTCCACTTACCTTATTGCTTAATAATGCTTACATATTTTGCAATACTCATCTCACATGTATATTTGTTTATTTTATTTATTTAACTTTATTTAACTTTATTCTGTCCTATTCTCCTGTATCTTAGTCTATGCCGCTCTTACATTGCTCGTCCAAATATTTATATATTCTTTATTCCATTGCTTTACTTTAGATTGTGTGTATTGTTAGATATTACTTGTTAGATATTACTGCTCTGTTGGAGATAGAAACACAAGCATTTTGTTACACCTGCAATAACATCTGCTAAACATGTGTATGTGACCAATAACATCTGCTAAACATGTGTATGTGACCAATAACATCAGCTAAACATGTGTATGTGACCAATAACATCTGCTAAACATGTGTATGTGACCAATAACATCTGCTAAACATGTGTACGTGACCAATAACATCTGCTAAACATGTGTATGTGACCAATAACATCTGCTAAACATGTGTATGTGACCAATAACATCTGCTAAACATGTGTATGTGACCAATAACATCTGCTAAACATGTGTACGTGACCAATAACATCTGCTAAACATGTGTATGTGACCAATTACATCTGCTAAACACGTGTATGTGACCAATTACATCTGCTAAACACGTGTATGTGACCAATTACATCTGCTAAACACGTGTATATAACAAATAACATTTGATTTGGATGGATATTCTCCACTCAGAACAGACCAAACACCTTTTCTACCACAGATTTTGCATCACACAAGCATAACATTGCCTTTATCCTCATTGGGATGTGGGAAATGTCCGTATGAGGGAGAATCTGTCTAGTTTTACTATCGTTGTTGGGACTTTTGAAGATTGAAGAACCAACAAACACAATAAACCCCTCCACTCAGAATGAAACAAACACATTTACACCTTTATTTACCAAATACAGTAAATGGCATCATATTAAGGTCATCATGCAATGGGATTAACATGGTGAATATAGGCATACGTTCACTGTGCTAATCCAATTCTACTGTATTTTAGTCTATGTTCTTACATTACCAGTCCAAATATTTATATATTCTTAATTCCATTCCTTGACGTTGAATATGTGTATTGTTACTTGTTCGATATTACTGCACTGTTGGAGATAGAAACGCAAGCATTTTGTTACACCCTCATTAATAACTTTTGAAAAACTCTCCGTCAATTAGGCCTAGCCTGCTCTCCAGTGGTGATGGAGTGATCTACACCACAGTGATAGAGTGATCTACACCACTGCAAATCACGAAAACACTATGCGAAGCATGCACGCGGATACTTGTGTGCCCGCGTCTCCATCGAGGATCCTGGCAGTTGTTCTCCAACATGGCGACGTCAGGTGAGAATTGTGTTAGCTAAATTCTGCATGGGCCGGGTGTTTTTAGAAAGGGATGGATTCACCGTTTTGAAATGCATACTTTGAAGTGTGTCGACTTCACATGCTTTGTGTCAGGAGGGGCTGTATCGTGGCGGACGCTGCAGGGAGGGAGTGGGCATGGAACCATGTAAACATCGCACTTTACAGGGTAACGTTATTTTTCTCCGAAGACCAGCTGGTCATTGTGCACAGGAATGCTCATGCGCCATCATAGGTAGTATGCAACTGTCTCAGTCCCAAACAAACTATGTCAACACAATGAGTTATATCTGCAGGGTTTTAGAAATATGTACCCAAAGTTATATAGACACTTGACCTGACATCTATGTAAACAAAGAGTAGACAGCTGGCTAGCCTACGTTGACAGTGTCTGGGGCATGCGTAGTAGACCAGGGTGGGGGGTAGTTTATGTTTTTGTGGTGCGTCAACATCTGATGGAGGAGGGAATGGTGATGGCCTCATTTCATGCTCTTCTGCAAGTCTGTAAAGTGAACATCCACATTACACACGGTTCTGTGACCCATGTGGCGTGCTTGGAATGACCCTTAAATATCGGGCTCTGTTAGTCTCTTTGCAGGGATATTATTTTCCGTCACTGACTCACTGCTAAGTGCAACACACCCAAACACTTTTGCCTGATTCAATCCCTTTGGCCCAAAAGCAAGCCACGCTGAGTTGTACACTACTGGGATGGCCAGGTTACCCGTCCACCCTTATTGCTGTGTAACGACCCGGGGTTTATAAGCGCTGTGCTTTTGCGGCACGGTCGATAGCGTGCCGGACCTCGGGCTCGAATGTCGAGGGTTCGAGACCTGCTGTGTCATTACAATATTGTAAAGGACAGTGTAAAAATTACAAATTTAAATAAATGATCCAAGCCAGCACAATAAGGCCAAAGACAGTATGAAGATATGTTACATGTCCTTCTCCACTATAATCCCCAATCACACTTGCAATGTGTAAAAAGAAAAACGTCATGGCGATGTTGGCTAGCTAAACTAATGCGTGGAATCACGTAATCGTGTTTAGCGCCGAACTGCGCATTTGCAACTCAAAGGCCCTCCTTCAATATAAAGTTGTTTTTGACAACAACAAAAAATGAAAAAGTCACTTTCACGGGGTAGGAGTAATAACATGTTCAACTATTTAAGACATTGGCTCGAATCTAGGTTGAGCCTTTAGATTTCGAGGAAAATTCTTCCATAGAGGTTATTCACTTCTCAGACCCCTGTTTGGTCTGTTTCACAAGAGGAGGGGGGGGGGGGGGGTGCAGCAGCACTACCATTTTCCTGTCACAGTGAGTCTTGTCAGAAACTTGCCAAAGAGCTGTTTGACCGTGATAAAATGTCACCCTCTCCTCACAGCAGCTAAGAAGAAGGGGAATAAGACCCTATCCCTGACTAACTTCCTGGCAGAGGACAAGGGGGGTAATGCACCCCCAAGTTACCCCCCCACCAAGTCCACTAGCAGCTGGGCCGACGAGACAGATGACCTAGACACAGAGGGTGAGATTCTTCAGAAAAAGGATGCAGCATCAGAGTTATTTGTTCTCCTTTCTCCAACCAGGATACATTTTGTTAAGATTTGGCTACTGTAACTCATGTAGGCCCAATCCTGTTCTGTGACATTCATCTCTGGTCAGTACACCTGTGTTTTGGTATTCATAGTCAACGTGTCAGAACAGCATCTGACCCATCTTATCGTGAGGATCCGTACATACCAAGGCAGCATGATCTTAAAAGGGAAATCTGCAGTTTAAACAATGACAAAAATTGCGACCCTGGCACTGTTTTTGGTAACTATCTGAGGATTGGGGCTGGAGAAATGTAACCACTCTCAAATTCATAGACAGAGCTATGCATGCAATGACACATCATCCATGAGATCAAAATTATACTTTCAACCATGTTTTGAGGCTATAACGTGTTTGTGTACAATTACATTGTGAAAGTGAAAACTGTAACTAGGCCACTCAGGAACATTCAATGTTGACCTGGTAAGCAACTCCAGTGTATATTTGGTCTTGTGCTTTAGGTTATGGTGCTGCTGAAAGGTGAATTTGTCTCCCAGTGTCTGTTGGAAAGTAGACTGAACCAGGTTTTCCTCTAGAATTTTGCCTGTGCTTAGCTCTATTCCATTTATTTTTATCCCCCCCAAAAAACTTGTTAGTCTTTGTCAATTACAAGCATACCCATAACATGATGCAGCCACCATCATCCTTGAACATTTGAAAAGTGGTGCTCAGTTATGTGTTGTGTTGCATTTGCACCAAACATAACACGTTGTATTCAGAACATTAAGTTAATTTCTTTGTCACATTTTTTGCAGTTTTACTTTAGTGCCTTATTGCAAAAATGCATGTTTTGGAATATTTGTATTTTGTACAGGCTTTGTTCTTTTCACTCCTTTTACTCTAGGTTAGTATTGTGGAGTAACTGCAATGTTGTTGACCCATCCTCAGTTTTCTCCTATCACAGCCATTAAACTCTGCAACTGTTTTAAAGTCACCATTGGCCTCATGGTGAAATCCCTGAGCGCTTTCCATTAAGGTGTATTGTGGGTAGGCGAGAGACACAAAATCTGAATTGAATACATTTTAAATTCAGACTGTAACACAACACAAAGTCAAGGGGTGTGAATATTTTCTGAAGGCACTGTATATTATTAATTTGAAAGTTAAAAAAAATCATGTCCAATCATAGATTGGCCCTTTAACCTCCAATCCCTCTATATTTCTCCCTTCTCCCTCCAGTATCCACCTCCTGGCATACAGAGGAGGATATTTCCCGGGCCCCAGCCATCGACCGCTCCATCCTGCCCACAGCACCCCGTTCAGCCTGGGAGCCAAACGTTGGCCGCTCTTCTATTCCTCGCGGTCCCCCTTACACCGCCTTCCTGGGCAACCTGCCCTACGATGTGACTGAGGACTCCATCATGGACTTCTTCAGGGGCGTGGGGGTAAGTGCATTTCAAATTTAGCACGTTTGGCCCTACCCAAAGCATAACATTTAAGCCTAAATCTGTTGTGTTACACAGTTAATTCCTTTGTGGGTCCTCTGTAGCTCAGTTGGTAGGGCATTGCACTTGTAATGCCAGGATAGTGGGTTCGATTCCCAGGTCCACCCGTACGTAATATGTATGCAGGCATGACTGTAGGTCTCTTTGGATAAAAGCATCTGCTGAATGGCATACATTATTATAAGCCCTCGAAATGAAATCTGGACCTTGAAGGCAGTTCCACTGCTTTTTTCTTTCTTTCATTCTATCCCTCTAATCAGGGACTGATTTAGACCTAGGACACCAGGTGGGTGCAATTAATTATCAGGCAGAACAGAAAAGCAGCAGTAGTCCGGACCTCGTAGAGTAAGATTTAAATACCCCTGTTATAAATTATTTGCCAACTTGCTGCTAGTATTTGTTCATTTAAACCCAGACATACTATATCTTTGTTTGACTCTGTCTGTCTGTCTGTCTGTCTGTGTGTCTGTGTGTGTGTGTGTGTAGATCAGTGCAGTACATCTTCCTAGAGAACCCAGTAACCAAGACCGCTCAAAGGGGTTTGGCTATGCTGAGTTTGATGATGTGGAATCTCTCCTGAGTGCCTTGAGTCTAAACAAAGAGGTTAGTCCAATATACAAAGTGAGCTTCAAGGAAAATAGTCCATAGGTTTAGCCACTAGCTGGTGAAACGGCAGTCAATAGGTTTGGCCACTAGATGGCACATGTCATCCATTACTTTTGTAATGTTGTTTGCTCTTCCTCCTCTTCCTCCATGCAGAACTTCGGAAACAGAAGGATCCTTGTGGACATTGCAGATTGGTCTTGTTGGATTTGACATTTTGAACATTGAGATAGTAAAGACATGATAGATCAGACACATAGTATATTAAGGAGTGAGATCTGTAGAAAGAGAGTGGCTGTGGAATGTGCTGTGTGGACGGGAGGAGCTCAACGGATTGCTATTGGGGAGACGGATGGACATCTGTGGACTAGAAGGAGGAGGGGTTGAGGTCAGGAAGTGAGGTCAGATCCCCTGAAGGTAAAGGTTACTAAAGGTTTACTACCCTTTTCCTGTGGAACCATAAGATTTAAGGATTGGAGAGAAGGAGGAGTGTCTTAAGGGGGATGTATATAACTGTGATGGTGAGAAATGTTGGTCTGTCTGACCCTTTGAGCAGAATTAAATTTGGTTAAAGCTTCTCTAGAGTCCGTGAGTTATTTACTCTGAAAGATAAGAACCTAACAGTCTAAGGACAAAGGTGTGAATCTTATGTTTGTGTAGCTACAGTACAAAAGCTGAAGAACATACATACGCACATCTAGGTACTTTTTTGCAGGTGATGGAGTTATAGGCGAACTCATGAAAAAGGAAAATGCCACACGATGCTGTTCATGCTCCCAGGTGATTTTGTTGCAACGTTTCGACCCTTCATCCCTTAGGTCTTATCCCAAGATGGCATAGCAGTCAGACGTCCTTTGTCCTCGTCTTGGTGTATATATTTACACCTTTCTTCGCATATCTTTTATATATTTTATTCTCCAAAAACACTCTCCTGCAACCGGCCTCACCAATTTAAAAAAAAAGTTATTATTTACCTAAAATCTGAAATCCACAATAGAAGCTAGCCAGAAGCTAGCCAGTTTACTGGCTAACGTTAGTATTCAGCTAACCACGGTTTGTGGTCATCAGCTATCCTTAAGCTCGAAAATCTATCGCCAGTTTTGTACATCGCGACTCAGACCAGAACATACCGGACCTATTTTTCTTTCCATATCCCCGGATTTCAACCCCAAGCTCTGGACATTTACACCTGGATCTCGCAGCTAGCTAGCTGATATCCGTGTGACTATTGGCTTACATCGATCCCGGAGCAAACATCAATTATTCCGGAGCTAGCCAGCTGAAGAGTTCCATCAGCCACTCCTGGGCTACAATCACCTATCCGGACCCGTTTTACTGCCGATGCGGAGCCCCACTGGACCTTCACGACTGGACTACCGACGTTATCTGCCCGAGGGAGTTATCCAACTGGTCCCATTACCTGAACGCGACATTACCTGAACGCCCATCTAGCTAATCGTTAGCTGTCTTATCGGCTGCTATCTGAATAGGTCTATCGGACAATTTTTCTTGGGTCACTATAATTGGATTGATCCCCTCTACCACACGGAACCCCACTAATCTACCAACAGAAACGCACGAGGTGGCTAAAAACAGACCTCCATCCTATGCTAGCTTGTTACCGATGGCACGGCTAGCTGTCTGAATCGCCGTGACCCCAACCAACCTCACTACTCACTGGACCCTTATGATCACTCGGCTAAGCATGCCTCTCCTTAATGTCAAATGCCTTGTCCATTGCTGTTCTGGTTAGTGTTTATTGGCTTATTTCACTGTAGAGCCTCTAGTTCTGCTCACTATACCTTATCCAACCTATTAGTTCCAACACCCACACATGCGATGACATCACCTGGTTTCAATGATGTTTCTCGAGACAATATCTCTCTCATCATCACTCAATACCTAGGTTTACCTCCACCCTATTCACATCCTACCATACCTTTCTCTGTACATTATACCTTGAAACTATTTTTATCGCCCCTAGAAACCTCCTTTTACTCTCTGTTCCAGACGTTCTAGATGACCAATTCTCATAGCTTTTAGCCATACCCTTATCCTACTCCTCCTCAGTTCCTCTGGTGATGTAGAGGTGAATCCAGGCCCTGCAGTGCCTAGCTCCACTCCTATTCCCCAGGCGCTCTCTTTTGATAACTTCTGTAACCGTAATAGCCTTGGTTTCATGCATGTTAACATTAGAAGCCTCCTCCCTAAGTTTGTTTTATTCACTGCTTTAGCACACTCTGCCAACCCGGATGTTCTAGAATCCTGGCTTAGGGAGACCACCAAAAATTCTGAAATTTTCATCCCTAACTACAACATTTTCAGACAAGATAGAACGGCCAAAGGGGGTGGTGTTGCAATCTACTGCAAAGAGAGCCTGCAGAGTTCTGTCCTACTATCCAGGTCTGTACCCAAACAATTTGAACTTCTACTTTTAAAAATACACCTCTCTAAAAATAAGTCTCCCACCGTTGCCGCCTGCTATAGACCACCCTCTGCCTCAAGCTGTGCTCTGGACACCATATGTGAACTGATTGCCCCCCCCCCCATCTATCTTCAGAGCTCGTGCTACTAGGCGACCTAAACTGGAACATGCTTAACACCCCAGCTATCCTACAATCTAAGCTTGATGCACTCAATCTCACAAAAATGATCAATGAACCTACCAGGTACCACTACAAAGCCGTAAACATGGGCACCCTCATAGATATCATCCTAACCAACTTGCCCTCTAAATACACCTCTGCTGTTTCCAACCAAGATCTCAGCGATCACTTCCTCATTGCCTGCATCTGTAATGGGTCAGTGGTCAAACGACCTCCACTCATCACTGTCAAACGCTCCCTGAAACACTTCAGCGAGCAGGCCTTTCTAATCGACCTGGTCTGGGATCCTGGAAGGATATTGATCTCATCCCGTCAGTAGAGGATGCCTGGTTATTTTTTAAGAATGCCTTCCTCACCATCTTAAAAAAGCATGCCCCATTCAAGAAATTTAGAACCAGGAACAGATATGGCCCTTGGTTCTCTCCAGAGCTGACTGCCCTTAACCAACACAAAAACATCCTATGGCGTTCTGCATTAGCATCGAACAGCCCCCGTGATATGCCACTTTTCAGGGAAGCTAGAAACCAATATACACAGGCAGTTAGAAAAGCCAGGGCTAGCTTTTTCAAGCAGAAATTTGCTTCCTGCAACACAAACTCAAAAAAGTTCTGGGACACTGTAAAGTCCATGGAGAATAAGAACACCTCCTCCCAGCTGCCCTCTGCACTGAGGATAGGAAATGCTGTCACCACTATAATCACTATAATTGAGAATTTCAATAAGCATTTTTCTACGGCTGGCCATGCTTTCCACCTGGCTACCCCTACCCCGGTCAACAGCACTGCACCCCCCACAGCAACTCGCCCAAGCCTTCCCCATTTCTCCTTCTCCCAAATCCAGTCAGCTGATGTTCTGAAAGAGCTGCAAAATCTGGACCCCTACAGATCAGCCGGGCTAGACAATCTGGACCCTTTCTTTTGTTGCCACCCCTATTACTAGCCTGTTCAACCTGTCTTTCGTGTCGTCTGAGATTCCCAAAGATTGGAAAGCAGCTGCGGTCATCCCCCTCTTCAAAGGGGGGGACACTCTTGACCCAAACTGCTACAGACCTATATCTATCCTACTCTGCCTTTCTAAGGTCTTCGAAAGCCAAGTCAACAAACAGATTACCGACCATTTCGAATCCCACCGCTATGCAATCTGGTTTCAGAGCTGGTCATGGGTGCACCTCAGCCATGCTCAAGGTCCCAAATGATATCTTAACCGCCATCAATAAGAAACAATACTGTGCAGCCAAATTCATTGACCTTGCCAAGGCTTTCGACTCTGTCAATCACCACATCCACATCCTCATCGGCAGACTCGACAGCCTTGGTTTCTTAAATGATTGCCTCGCCTGGTTCACCAACTACTTCTCTGATAGAGTTCAGTGTGTCAAATCGGAGGGTCTGTTGTCCGGGCCTCTGGCAGTCTCTATGGGGGTGCCACAAGGTTCAATTCTTGGACCGACTCTCTTTTCTGTATACACAGAAAGTGCCATCCATTTTGTCACCAAAGCCCCATATACTACCCACTACTGCAACCTGTACGCTCTCGTTGGCTGGCCCTCGCTTCATACTCGTTGCCAAACCCACTGGCTCCAGGTCATCTACAAGACCCTGGTAGGTAAAGTCCCCCCTTATCTCAGCTCGCTGGTCACCATAGCAGCACCCACCTGTAGCACGCGCTCCAGCAGGTATATCTCTCTTGTCACCCCCAAAACCAATTCTTCCTTTGGCCGCCTCTCCTTCCAGTTCTCTGCTGCCAATGACTGGAACGAACTACAAAAATCTCTGAAACTGGAAACACTTATCTCCCTCTCTAGCTTTAAGCACCAGATTACTGAGCAGCTCACATATTACTGCACCTGTACATAGCCTATCTATAATTTAGCCCAAACAACTACCTCTTTCCCTACTGTATTTATTCATTTATTTTGCTCCTTTACACCCCATTATTTCTATCTCTACTTTGCACATTCTTCCACTGCAAATCAACCATTCCAGTGTTTTACTTGCTATATTGTATTTACTTCGCCACCATGGCCTTTTTTTGCCTTTACCTCCCTTATCGCACCTCATTTGCTCACATCGTATATAGACTTATTTTTCTACTGTATTATTGACTGTATGTTTGTTTTACTCCATGTGTAACTACTCTGTGTTGTTGTATGTGTCGAACTGCTTTGCTTTATGTTGGCCAGGTCGCAATTGTAAATGAGAACTTGTTCTCAATTTGCCTACCTGTTTAAATAAAGGTGAAATAAATAAAATAAAAAATCAGGAATGCATGTCCTAGGTTGGGGTGGAAGGACCTACAGTTGAAGTTGGAAGCTTACATACACCTTAGCCAAATATATTTAAACTCAGTTTTTCACAATTCCTGACATTTAATCCAAGTAAAAATTCCCTGTTTTAGGTCAGTTAGGATCACCACTTTATTTTAAGAATGTGAAATGTCAGAATAATAGTAGAGAGGGATTTATTTAAGCATTTATTTCATTCATCACATTCCCAGTGGGTCAGAAGTTTACATGCACTCAATTAGTATTTGGTAGCATTGCCTTTAAATTGTTTAACTTGGTTTAAACATTTCGGGTAGCCTTACCACAATACGTTGGGTGAATTTTGGCCCATTCCTGGTGTAACTGAGTCAGGTTTGTAGGCCTCCTTGCTCTCACACGTGTTTTCAGTTCTGCCCACACATTTTCTATGGGATTGAGGTCAGGGCTTTGTGATGGCCACTCCAATACCTTGACTTTGTTGTCCTTAAGCCATTTTGCCACAACTTTGGAAGTATGCTTGGGGTCATTGTCCATTTGGAAGACCCATTTGCGACCAAGCTTTAACTTCCTGACTGATGTCTTGAGATGTTGCTTCAATATATCCACGTAATTGTCCCTCCTCATGATGCCATATATTTTGTGAAGTGCACCAGTCCCCCCTGCAGCAAAGCACCCCTTCAACATGATGCTGCCACCCACGTGCTTCACGGTTGGGATGGTGTTCTTCGGCTTGCGAGCATCCCCCTTTTTCCTCCAAACATAACGATGGTCATTATGGCTAAACAGTTCTATTTTCGTTTCATCAGACCAGAGGACATTTCTCCAAAAACTACGATCTTTGTCCACATGTGCAGTTGCAAACCGTAGTCTGGCTTTTTTATGGCAGTTTTGGAGCAGTGGCTTCTTCCTTGCTGAGCGGCCTTTCAGGTTATGACGATATAGGACTCGTTTTACTGTGGATATAGATACTTTTGTACCTGTTTCCTCCAGCATTTTCACAATGTCCTTTGCTGTTGTTCTGGGATTGATTTGCACTTTTTGCACCAAAGTAGGTTCATCTCTAGGAGACAGAACGCCTCTCCTTTCTGAGCGGTATGACGGCTGCATGGTCCCATGGTGTTTATACTTGCGTACTATTGTTTGTACAGATGAACGTTGTATCTTCAGGCGTTTGGATATTTCTCCCAAGGATGAACCACACTTGTGGAGGTCTACAATTTGTTTTCTGAGGTCTTGACTGATTTCTTTTGATTTTCCCATGATGTCAAGCAAAGAGGAACTGAGTTTGAAGGTAGGCCTTGAAATACATCCACAGGTACACCTCCAATTGACTCAAATGATGCCAATAAGCCTATCAGAAGCTTCTAAAACCATGACATAATTTTCTGGAATTTTCTAAGCTGTTTAAAGGCACAATCTTCTGACCCACTGGAATTGTGATACAGTGAAATAATCTGTAAACAATTGTTGGATAAATGACTTGTCTTGCACATAGTAGATGTCCTAACCGAGTTGCCAGAACTATAGTTTGTTAACAAGAAATTTGTGGAGTGGTTGAAAAAACAAGTTTTAATGACCACAACCTAAGTGTATGTAAACTTCCGACTTCAACCGTATTACTGAGGTTGGTGTATGTATTCCATGCCCTGCTAATTTCAATTCCATCCAACTTTTTTAATAAAATAAATGGCCTGCTCTCCAACTTTATTTGGAATGGAAATACCTCAAGATTCAAATGGACTGTTTTACACTTGCTACATTCCCGACAGAATGCACACAGAAATGTCACATCTCTGTTGGAGATGCAAAGAGCACAACGGAACCCTATTACATGTGCTGGTCATGTGACTAACATCTTTTGGGGATAATGTCTGAGCTAGCATTTCATTGTGTCTAGGAATTTACATCCATCCATCTCCACGATTTATGTCTGTTGGGAAATGTAAATATTGGTGATCGATGTCAGAGTAATTTTTAAAATCTAGGTCTAATTGCTGCAAAACAATGTATACTCATCAATTGGAAAGCCTCATGCTCACCGTCAATACCAAACTGGAGGGTTGACAATCTAGTAACCTCCCTTTAGATTCTGTATATTATAAAGTTAAACAAAAACTGAAAATATTTGACAAACTTTGGAAAATATATGTTGATCACATTCGACTTTTGTATAGTGGGTGTTGTGTTTTTGTTATGTTGTTTGTGAAGGCTTGTAGTATGACTAATATTGTATTTTTGCCGCTTCCCTCGGGTAGTTTTGACTGTCGCGCCGGTGGTGGTGGTGGGGGTCGCAGGGCATTTGGCACTGGTTACAGGCGTGATGAGGGAGGACAGGATAGCTACCGGCAAGATGGCTACCGACAGGATAGCTACTGACAGGATGACACCAGGGTAGTGGGGAAGTTGATACTGAAGTTGATACTGAAACCCCGTAGCCTACCTAAAGAGGTGGAGTAGAGCAGCACCCTGTCTGCCCCCTCGGACAGGGCTGCCTCCATCTTCGGTGGGGCCAAGCCAGTGGACAAGGCTGCCAAGGAGAGAGAGGTGGAGGAGAGGCTGAAGAGGGAACAAGAAAAACTGCAGCGAGAGCTAGAAGACAGAATCACAGACCACAATCCCAGAGAGAGGTATGTTACGAAAGGGAAGAAGATCATAGGCTAACATGAGGAAATGGAGTATGTCTGTAGAATAAACTTCAATTATACTGTGTTGTGTTATCTTTGACTCATTGATCCTGACCATCCCTCAGGCACCCCAGCTGGCGCAGTGAGGACCAACCGGCAGGATGCTCTCAGACTGGCAGTGAGTTTTCCCAAACCAGGCAGCCGTGGCCAATCCTGCAGAGGTGAGCAATTTACTGGTTATGATGGGTAATTGAGTCAGGGACGATATCAGTACTCTATTCACTTAGACACCTTCAGACGGTAATGTTGTGGTTCAAGCAGGCTCCTTTCCCAGGGTTGGTATAAAAGCAGAACACTCATTTCCTGTTGGACATTTGTTGACATGGGACAACAGTCATATATTGTTTTTCTTTTATTCTTCCTCTCCGATTCCCAGCCTCCAAGCGCAGGGAGAGCGAGCGCTCGGTGGACAGTGGGCGTGAAGAGGAGCCCTCCTCCCCTGTGGCCGAGCCCTCCCAGACAAGACAGTCCGCCTCGCTCCACCTCCCAAGGAGAACGCCTGGGCCAAGAGGACCACGCCCGTTGGGGGCTCCAGTGAGGGCGAGGCCCGGCCACCGTCTCCCCCAGCAATGACACACCCCTACAGCTCACCAGGTTAGAGGTCAACCCTTAGATTAATTCTATGGTACACCTCACCCTACAATCCACAGTCCCCTAACACCTAGAACAGGAATGCCCAACCCTATTTGTTTGTTATTCTAGCAATCCACCTAACTGAAGGTAGTTTTATTGCACCTAACTGAAGGTAGTTTTATTGCACCTACCTGAAGGTAGTTGTATTGCACCTAACTGAAGGTAGTTGTATTGCACCTAACTGAAGGTAGTTTTATTGCACCTAACTGAAGGTAGTTTTATTGCACCTAACTGAAGGTAGTTTTATTGCACCTACCTGAAGGTAGTTTTATTGCACCTAACTGAAGGTAGTTTTATTGCACCTAACTGAAGGTAGTTTTATTGCACCTAACTGAAGGTAGTTTTATTGCACCTAACTGAAGGTAGTTTTATTGACATCTGTCCTTTTTGTATTTTCCCGCTCCTTTAGCTTAGCTGATGATGAAGTGCCTCAGGCAGATAAAGAAGGTAAGCATTGATTGCTGACAAACTGAATGTAACTGCTATATTCAGGTTTGAGGGATTTTCAAACGTTTCAATTGAAAAACTGATCTACTCCCCCCCCCCCCCCCCCCCCCCCCCACCCCCCCAATGCTCTTCAGAGGTCGATCGCAGCGAATAGATACAGTATGCAGCCTTGACATAATGGACGCAGACCCACATGACAATATGGAGGACAATGCATGGTGAGGGTGAATGAAAGAAGTGAAGAAGATGGAAGATGCAAAGAATGAGGTCTGCCCAACCTGGCTGGAGCAGCTCTACAGCTCCCTTCCTGCTAACCTGCTTAAAGAGAAACCCAACCCATTGCCGGCTGGATGCACCTTCAAGATTGGACCTAAACATAGAGAAATACTAGTCTGGGTACCAGTCTTTTTAGCTAACATTCCACTTCTTGTCACTCCTGACAATTTGCCAAATCTTTGGCAAGGAGTGGTATGTAATATATCAAAACAGAGACAGCGACCAGGCTAGAGAAATGCTGGACGGGTTTTTAATAAGGTTGAATTTGTCATTATAAATTAAATGTAAAAGGTGGGGTTGAGAGATGTGTAGCTACATGCGTCTTCACCACCCGCCAGTCTAGATGCTGGACTATGTAGGTTCTCTGAGCTCTAAACCTGGTTATACTAATGCTGGAGGGTCTACCTCAGAGGGACAGACTGGAGTTTTAAATCAAAGAAAAGACAGGAAAGTCCCCTGTTTTAGGGGGCTTTTGCTGACATACATTAACAAAAAAAATGTACTGTGGGGGATGCGATGTTTGTGTTTCTCTGATCATCATCTGTAGCCGTCATTAACTGGATCTTTTCAGCCACCGTCCCAATATACCGCCAATGGCTTCCTCTCCAGAAAGGAAACGCTTCCTTCCTTACGCCTCATCCGGACCTGCCTGAAAATCTCCTGGCAACCATGTCATGAAAAAAATTGTGTGAACTGTCCTAAACGTATTGGAGGCATGATCTTCACTCACTCTTATCCATGGGCCATGTGTTGACTGGAATTGAATGCAGAGGGTGTTTTTAACATTGTATGTACTGTATGTAACCCCACTATCCCAAGTGAAGAAGCACATCTCATTGGATGTTTGTTTCTCTATGTAACGTGCATGACTGTGGAAACAGACTCATGTGGTTCTTTAAGCCATGGGAATGTTGAGATGGATTTAATCAACTCCATGTGGGTGGGTCACAGAGTGGGAGAGATTTACCAAAGTGGATGTAAGGAATGTATTTTATGGTATACCACTACTAAATTATGCAGTTGTGATTTTCTGAATCTAACCCCTCACTTCACAGCTTAAAGCATTCACCCATTTTTTCAGTTTTTTCTGTTGAACTGGGCTATAAGTTTCTCTGTCACATTTTAGGTTCTCTTGTTCACTTCAAATAGATGAAAATACAATATTTGACTATTGATCTTGTAATATCCTGTATATCCTAACCACCCCTTCCACCACACCCCTGAACCCTGTGACCTTAAGCTGGGTTTTGGCCCAGATTGTGACCTCTGACATTCAGTTCTCCACTTCAGAACGCTGATGGGAAACAGGCATTGCTGTGTAACTGAGGAGAGAGGGAGCGATGGGAGTAAGCTGTGGTCTGAGGATGGTGTGGGTCCTGAGGCATGTACTGTAGTCTGAGGATGGTGTGGGTCCTGAGGTATGTACTGTAGTCTGAGGATGGCGTGGGTCCTGAGGTATATACTGTAGTCTGAGGATGGCGTGGGTCCTGAGGTATATACTGTAGTCTGAGGATGGTGTGGGTCCTGAGGTATATACTGTAGTCTGAGGATGGTGTGGGTCCTGAGGTATATACTGTAGTCTGAGGATGGCGTGAGTCCTGAGGTATATACTGTAGTCTGAGGATGGCGTGGGTCCTGAGGTATATACTGTAGTCTGAGGATGGCGTGGGTCCTGAGGTATATACTGTGGTCTGAGGATGGCGTGAGTCCTGAGGTATATACTGTAGTCTGAGGATGGCGTGGGTCCTGAGGTATATACTGTGGTCTGAGGATGGCGTGGGTCCTGAGGTATATACTGTAGTCTGAGGATGGCGTGGGTCCTGAGGTATATACTGTAGTCTGAGGATGGCGTGGGTCCTGAGGTATATACTGTAGTCTGAGGATGGCGTGGGTCCTGAGGAGTCTACTGTAGTCTGAGGATGGTGTGGGTCCTGAGGTATATACTGTGGTCTGAGGATGGCATGGGTCCTGAGGTATATACTGTGGTCTGAGGATGGCGTGGGTCCTGAGGAGTCTACTGTAGTCTGAGGATGGCGTGGGTCCTGAGGTATATACTGTAGTCTGAGGATGGTGTGGGTCCTGAGGTATATACTGTGGTCTGAGGATGGCGTGGGTCCTGAGGTATATACTGTGGTCTGAGGATGGCGTGGGTCCTGAGGTATATACTGTGGTCTGAGGATGGCGTGGGTCCTGAGGTATATACTGTGGTCTGAGGATGGCGTGGGTCCTGAGGTATATACTGTGGTCTGAGGATGGCGTGGGTCCTGAGGTATATACTGTGGTCTGAGGATGGCGTGGGTCCTGAGGCATATACTGTAGTCTGAGGATGGCGTGGGTCCTAGTCTGGGGGGGATCCTGAGGAGTCTACTGTAGTCTGGGGGGGGGGGGGGGTCCTGAGGCATATACTGTAGTCTGAGGATGGTGTGGGTCCTGAGGTATATACTGTGGTCTGAGGATGGCGTGGGTCCTGAGGTATATACTGTGGTCTGAGGATGGCGTGGGTCCTGAGGCATGTACTGTAGTCTGAGGATGGCGTGGGTCCTGAGGCATATACTGTAGTCTGAGGATGGCGTGGGTCCTGAGGCATATACTGTAGTCTGAGGATGGCGTGGGTCTTGAGGTATATACTGTAGTCTGAGGATGGTGTGGGTCCTGAGGTATATACTGTGGTCTGAGGATGGCGTGAGTCCTGAGGTATATACTGTGGTCTGAGGATGGCGTGGGTCCTGAGGTATATACTGTGGTCTGAGGATGGCGTGGGTCCTGAGGTATATACTGTAGTCTGAGGATGGTGTGGGTCCTGAGGCATATACTGTAGTCTGAGGAGGGCGTGGGTCCTGAGGCATATACTGTAGTCTGAGGATGGTGTGGGTCCTGAGGTATATACTGTAGTCTGGGGGGGGTCCTGAGGTATATACTGTAGTCTGAGGATGGCGTGAGTCCTGAGGAGTCTACTGTAGTCTGAGGATGGTGTGGGTCCTGAGGTATATACTGTAGTCTGAGGATGGCGTGGGTCCTGAGGTATATACTGTGGTCTGAGGATGGCGTGGGTCCTGAGGTATATACTGTAGTCTGAGGATGGCGTGAGTCCTGAGGTATATACTGTAGTCTGAGGATGGCGTGGGTCCTGAGGTATATACTGTAGTCTGAGGATGGCGTGGGTCCTGAGGTATATACTGTAGTCTGAGGATGGCGTGAGTCCTGAGGTATATACTGTAGTCTGAGGATGGTGTGGGTCCTGAGGTATATACTGTAGTCTGAGGATGGCGTGGGTCCTGAGGTATATACTGTAGTCTGAGGATGGCGTGGGTCCTGAGGTATATACTGTAGTCTGAGGATGGCGTGGGTCCTGAGGTATATACTGTAGTCTGAGGATGGCGTGGGTCCTGAGGCATGTACTGTAGTCTGAGGATGGCGTGGGTACTGAGGCGTATAATACAGTCTGCGGAGGGGGGTGACAATCTGAGGCTGGAACAGCTGCATGTCCTCTGAGTAACTGTTGAACTTGACATTTTCCCAGCATCTCTTCCTGCTTGTCTCCCATATGGTCTATTCCTGTACACGGAGGCAGGCAAGCTCCTCTGCCCCCGGGGGAAATCTACATTTCCTATCCAGGGGGGAGATGAACTCCCGGGCTGTGTTCAGTCAAGGTTAAGTGTGGTCAGTAATGGCCTCAGATCTGAATTCAAGGGTCAATTGAAGGAATTTTACAAGGTAATAAGCTCACCACAGCTGTGAGGAGTCACAGTTTAACTTTATTCCCTCACAATCAACTTTAATTATATTTTTTGAATGTGACACTATCCAATCTCCCACCTCTATAACAGCCAATGATTTGCGATTCACACACACACACACACACACACACACAAAAACTCTTGATAGGTATGTTTTGTCTTTGAAGTTTCCTATTTAACACTTTCCATCGCCTGTTCTGTTCCTATTTCCTCTTGTGTTTTCCATGACTACAACCTTTTGACACTGTGTTTTATGTCCGGCCTTTGTATCTGGGGGCATAGAATTGTCCAAAGTAACCAACTGACGACAATCCTACATTTGAGGATTGATTGATACATTACATCGCCAAAAGTATTTGGACACCTGCTCATCGAACATCTCATTCCAAAATGATGGGCATTAATATGGAGTTGGATTCTCCTTTACTGCTATAACAGCCTCCATTTTCTTTCCACCAGACGTTAGAACGTAGCTGATTAACTGATTCTTAGTCATTAGTTCACCCAAATGACACATTGAAAAATTGTTTTCCTTACTTTGGTACTTACTTTGGTACTTATATTAGCATTTTCACGCTTAATGTCTAAATCATCCATAATGACCTTCTTTGAGTTACACGGTACATTTGCAGATACTTTAGGATGATTTGGACATGACATGCATAAACTATTCCTTTAAATATAACCAGCTTTCACATAGCCTTTTACTAGGAGCAACCTTCCTAAAGTGAAGAGGTTGGTAAGGCCCAAATATTGTACTTGAATATACAGCACATTTTGTTTCTGATTAGCTTATTACTTTGGTCTTGTGGTCTGTGATATGGACCATGTTTTTGTTCTTCCTGTTTAGGGATCATGCCCACACTTGGTGCAAATCTGTCCTTGCCCATAGAGATAGATAGATGGCTCTAGTGCCCAAAAGCCTGTTTTAGCATGGGCAGCGCCATTGAGGATTTTTACCATTTTGAAGTCGTCAGCTTAGTGGGACTTCCTATGGGTTAAGGAAGAATCACATAATTCTATCCAGGTCACAAGGAGGGATCTGCCAATACATTATACTCATGAGAAAATGTTTCATGACTGCAGGGTGCAGTCTCCAACCTTGGCTTTATACCTGTTCAAACAACACCCTCTAGGTGGCAGTATGCACCCTTTCAGTTTGTTTATCAACTCATAGAAGTAGTAGAAGAAAAAAAATGGTCTACATCCAAATGGAGATGGCCTCAATTGGTGCTGCCCGTGCTCTCACAGACGCCATGGGGCAGATACAATGATGTGATGTTTATCTAAGTCTATGGGTTTATCATATACAGAAAATAGTGTTCTATTTGAATTGATGCTTAAACGTATGTTTGGAAATAGAAAGCCACCAACAAGTGGTAGGCTATGGGAGGGGCCCCTTAACAGAATAATCACTTTTCTAGCTTTGAGAATGTGGCTAATTTATTTACATAAACTCATAAAGACAAAGGAAGTCAAATACAGTTAATAATAATAAATCATATACATTGTAGTGAAAATAAATCTAGATTACTCAATGTCTTCTATAAAAATGGGAAAAGTAGTGAAAATAAATCTGTATCCCCATAGTTCTGTGACCTCTGACATCATCACAATAAATGTATGGTATATTTCTAGGACAAAAAGCACATGTTCAGCGTAATAAAAACACATTCTCCCAGCTAATAAAAAGGACTATATTAAGTGCCACATAAAATAACAGGGTTAACTGGAACAGGATAGACGTTTTCTTCTTAAATCAGCCATAAATCCCCTTGTGACAGAGGGAAATGGGAGCTTGATGTGTGCAACAGAGAGTGGCAAGTGAATCCATAGCAGCACCCGCCTGTAGCACGCGCTCCAGCAGTTATATCTCTCTGGTCAACCCCAAACCAATTCTTCCTTTGGCCGCCTCTCCTTCCAGTTCTCTGCTGCTAATGACTGGAACGAACTACAAAAATCTCTGAAACTGGAAACACTTATTTCCCTCACTAGCTTTAAGCACCAGATTACTGAGCAGCTCACAGATTACTGCACCTGTACATAGCCCATCTATAAACAACTACCTCGTCCCCTACTGTATTTATTTATTTTGCTCCTTTGCACCCCATTATTTTTATTTCTACTTTTTACATTCTTCCACTGCAAATCTACCATTCCAGTGTTTTACTTGCTATATTGTATTTACTTTGCCACCATGGCCTTTTTTTGCCTTTACCTCCCTTATCTCACCTCATTTGCTCACATCGTATATAGACTTATTTTTCTACTGTATTATTGACTGTATGTTTGTTTTACTCCATGTGTAACTCTGTATTGTGGTGTGTGTCGAACTGCTTTGCTTTATCTTGGCCAGTTCGCAATTGTAAATGAGAACTTGTTCTCAACTTGCCTACCTGGTTAAATAAATAAATAAATAATGTTCCATGTGTCTATAATGAGTGTACAAAAACATTAAGAAACCTGCTTTTTCCATGGCATAGACTGACCAGGTGAATCCAGGTGAAAGCTATGATCCTAATGTGTTGCACCCGATGTCACAGAAAGGCCAAAAAGATAATCAAGCACACCAACCACTCGAGCCACTGTCTGTTCACCTCGCTATCATCCAGAAGGCGAGGCCAGTACAGGTGCATCAAAGCTGTGACTGAAAAACAGCTTCTGTCTCAAGGACATCAGACTGTTAAACAGTCATCACTAGCACAGTGAGGCTGCTGCCTATAGACATACATTTGCAAGAAAAAGTTTGTGAACCCTTTGGAATTACCTGGATTTCTGCATTGATTACTCATAAAATGTGGTCTGATCTTCATCCAAGTCACAATAATTGACAAACACAATCTGACTAAACTAAGAACACACAAACAGTTGTACTTTTCCCATTTTTATTGAAGACATTGAGTAATCATTCACAGTGCAGGCTGGAAAAAGTAAGTGAACCCTTGAATTTAGTAACTTGTAGATCTTCCTTTAGCAGCAACAACCTCCACAGAACGTTTCCTGTAGCTGCTTAGAAGACTTGCACAACGTTGAGGAGGAATTTTTAACCATTCCTCCCTACGAATCTGTTTCAGTTCATCAATATTTCTGAGTTGTCTTGATTGCACAGCCCTCTTCAGGTCATGCCACAGCATCTCAATTGAGTTAAGGTCAGGACTCTGACTTGTCCATTCCAAAACACAAATCTTCCTTTTCAGCCATTCTTTAGATGATTTACTTGTATGCTTTGGGTCATTGTCTTGTTGCATCATCCAACCTCTCTTACGCTTGAGATCATACACTGCTGGCCTGTCATTCTCCTGTAAAATGTCTTGAAACACTTTTGAATTCATTGTTCCCTCAATGATTGCAAGGCGTCCAGGCCCTGAGGCAGCAAAGCAGCCCCAAACCATGATGCTCCCTCCACCATGCTTCACAGTTGCGATGAGATTTTGGTGTTGGTGTGCAGTGCCTTTTTTCCTCCATAAGGCATTGTGCATTTTTCCCAAAAAGTTAAACTTTTGTCTCATCTGTCCACAGCAACATTTTCCTAGAAGCGTTGTGGAACATCCAGGTGGTCTTGGGCAAACTTGAGACGTGCCGCAATGTTTTTTTTTTTAGACAGCAGGGGTTTCCTTCATGGTGTCCTTCCATAAACACCATAGTTGTTCAGTGTTTTTCTGATAGTGGACACCTGAACACAGACTTTCGTTGTTTGTAGAGTTTTCTGGAGGTCTTTTGTTGTTGCCCTTGGGTTCTTTCTCACCTCGTTCAGGATTACGCATTGTACTCTTGTGGTGATCTTTGCAGGACGCCCACTCCTAGGGAGAGTAGCTACAGTCCTGAATCTACTCCATTTGTAGACAATTTGTCTCACCGTGGATGAACACCAAGGTCTTTAGCAATGCTTTTGTAACCTTTTCCAGCTTCGTGCGTCTCTATAATGTGTCTCTATAATGTGTCTCTATAATCCGTCTCTATAATGCGTCTCTATAATGTGTCTCTATAATGTGTCTCTATAATGCATCTCTAAAATGTGTCTCTAAAATGTGTCTCTATAATGTGTCTCTATAATGTGTCTCTATAATGTGTCTCTATAATGTGTCTCTATAATGCGTCTTCTAAGGTCCTGTGAAAGTTGTTGGGATCGAGGCATGGTTCACACTAACCAATCTTTCTGGAGAAGAACAGATTTGTCAGTAACCAGGCTTCGTGTGCCTTTATTTAAAGGGCAGGGCACCTGTGCAACCCACACCTCCAATCTCATCTCCTTAATTGAAACACATGACTCCATATAGCTTTTGGAGGAGTCGTTAACACAGAGGTTCACATACTTTTTTCCAGCCTGCATTGTGAATGATTACTCAATGTCTTCAATAAAAATGGGAAAAGTACATCCGTTTGTGTGTTCTTAGTTTAGTCAGATTGTGTTTGTCTATTATTGTGACTTAGATGAAGATCAGACCACATTTTATGAGTAATCAATGCAGAAATCCAGGTAATTTCAAAGGGTTCGCAAACTTTCTTGCAACTGTAGACTTAACTGGCCACTTTAACAACTGGAACACCAGTCACTTTAATAATGTTTACATATCTTGCTTTACTCATCTCATGTACAGTATATACTGTATCCTATACTATTCTACTGTATCTTAGTCTATGCCGCTCTGACATTGCTCGTCCATATATTACATACTCTTAATTCCATATATTACATACTCTTAATTCCATTCCTTTACTTAGATTTGTGTGTATTGGGTGTATTTTGTGAAATTGTTAAATATTACTTGTTAGATGTTACTGAACTGTCGGAGCTAGAAACACAAGAATTTCGCTACACCCGCAATAACATCTGCTAAACACGTGTATGTAACCAATAACATCTGCTGAACACGTGTATGTGACCAATAACATCTGCTAAACACGTGTATGTGACCAATACAATTTGATTTGATTTGATTTACACTCTGCGTATATTAAAGGGCACTTCGTTTAATTTAGCAAGCAGGCTTTTAAAATTCAATATTCTACTTAAAATATCAAAAGTACACAAAATGTGCTCTTTTAGTGTCACTGTATCTGATCTGATATTGAAATGAATGCAGCATTCTGGCTTTAACGACCTCTGTTAACTTTGGTATACTTTGATAACCAGTACTACGTGTCTGGAAGCCCAGCTCTAGATCCTCAGGCTTTATCCAAACATTCTCCCTGTGATCAGTCTGCTCCACACAGGATCTAAGGACAAAGTTGATTAACATGAGTTCATTTTACTGTGGTTAAAGCAGGAGGGGTTCAGTTGAAAACACACAAATGGGGATCTGGAAACAACTGGAGGGGTAGGAGGAGGGGGTTAGGGCAAGAGAGTTGGGGGTAGGTGGGGGTTAGGGAAAGAAAGTTGGGGTGGGGGGATTAGGGAAAGAGAGTTGGGGTAGGGGAGGGGGAGGGGGTAAGAGGAGGCGAGAGAGAGAGGAAAGGGGAGTGGAGTGAGGGAGTGAGAGGGGGTTTTGGAGGCACATCAAGAGTTGGCCTTTTAAAGGGATACTTTGGGATTTTGTCAATGGGGCCCTTTATCTACTTCCCAGGAGTCAGATGAACTCGTGTATACCATTTGTATGGTACCCACAAGTTCATCTGACTCTGGGAAGTAGAAAAAGGGCCTCAGTGCCAAAATACTGAAGTATCCCTTTAAGGGGTATGATATCAAATCCCTGCAAGCTCACATGCAGCAGCCAACACACTCTGAACAGGAGAAACAAACAACAGCAAAAAGACAGGAGAAACAAACAACAACAAGACAGGAGAATCAAACAACAACAAAAAGACAGGAGAATCAAACAACAACAAAAAGACAGGAGAAACAAACAACAAAAAGACAGGAGAAACAAACAACAACATAAAGACAGGAGAAACAAATAACAACAAAAAGACAGGAGAAACAAACAACAACAAAAAGACAGGGGAATCAAACAACAACAAAAAGACAGGAGAAACAAACAACAACAAAAAGACAGGAGAAACAAACAACAACAAAAAGACAGGAGAAACAAACAACAACAAAAAAGACAGAGGAAACAAACAACAAGAAGACAGGAGAAACAAACAACAACAAAAAGACAGAAGAAACAAACAACAACAAAAAGACAGAAGAAACAAACAACAACAAAAAGACAGAAGAAACAAACAACAACAAAAAGACAGGGGAAACAAACAACAACAACAAGAAGACAGGAGAAACAAACAACAACAAAAAGACAGGAGAAACAAACAACAACAAGACAGGAGAAACAAACAACAACAAGACAGGAGAAACAAACAACAACAAGACAGGAGAAACAAACAACAACAAGACAGGAGAAACAAACAACAACAAGACAGGAGAAACAAACAACAACAACAAGAAGACAGGAGAAACAAACAACAACAAGACAGGAGAAACAAACAACAACAAGACAGGAGAAACAAACAACAACAAGACAGGAGAAACAAACAACAACAACAAGACAGGAGAAACAAACAACAACAAGACAGGAGAAACAAACAGCAACAAGACAGGAGAAACAAACAACAACAAAAAGACAGAAGAAACAAACAACAACAAAAAGACAGGGGAAACAAACAGCAACAACAAGAAGACAGGAGAAACAAACAACAACAAAAAGACAGGAGAAACAAACAACAACAAGACAGGAGAAACAAACAACAACAAGACAGGAGAATCAAACAACAACAAAAAGACAGGAGAAACAAACAACAACAAGACAGGATAAACAAACAACAACAAAAAGACAGGAGAAACAAACAACAACAAAAAGACAGAAGAAACAAACAACAACAAAAAGACAGGAGAAACAAACAACAAAAAGACAGGAGAAACAAACAACAACAAGAAGACAGGAGAAACAAACAACAACAAAAAGACAGGAGAAGGGCCTCCCGGGTGGCGCAGTGGTTGAGGGCGCTGTACTGCAGCGCCAGCTGTGCCATCAGAGTCCCTGGGTTCGCACACAGGCTCTGTCATAACCGGCCGCGACCGGGAGGTCCGTGGGGCGACGCACAATTGGCCTAGCGTCGTCCGGGTTAGGGAGGGATTGGTCGGTAGGGATCTCCTTGTCTCATCGCACACCAGTGACTCCTGTGGCGGGCCGGGCGCAGTGCGCGCTAGCCAAGGTTGCCAGGTGCACGGTGTAGCCTGGCTTCCGGGTTGGATGCGCGTTGTGTTAAGAAGCAGTACGGCTGGTTGGGTTGTGTATCGGAGGACGCATGACATTCAGCCTTCGTCTCTCCCGAGCCCATACGGGAGTTGTAGCAATGAGACAAGATAGTAGCTACTACAACAATTGGATACCACAAAATTGGGGAGAAAAAGGGGTAAAATTCAAAAAACAAAAAAAGACAGGATAAACAAACAACAACAACAAGACAGGAGAAACAAACAACAACAAAAAGACAGGAGAAACAAACAACAACACAAAAGACAGGGGAAACAAACAGCAACAAGACAGGAGAAACAAACAACAACAAAAAGACAGGAGAAACAAACAACAACAAAAAGACAGGAGAAACAAACAACAACAAAAAGACAGGGGAAACAAACAACAACAACAAGAAGACAGGAGAAACAAACAACAACAAAAAGACAGGAGAAACAAACAACAACAAGACAGGAGAAACAAACAACAACAAGACAGGAGAATCAAACAACAACAAAAAGACAGAAGAAACAAACAACAACAAAAGACAGGGGAAACAAACAACAACAAAAAGACAGGAGAAACAAACAACAACAAAAGACAGGAGAAACAAACAACAACAAAAAGACAGGAGAAACAAACAACAAGAAGACAGGAGAAACAAACAACAACAAAAAGACAGGGGAAACAAACAACAACAAAAAGACAGGAGAAACAAACAACAACAAAAGACAGGAGAAACAAACAACAACAAAAAGACTATGAGAAACAAACAACAACAAGACAGGAGAAACAAAGAAAGAATAAGACTAATGTTGCTCTCTGACTCTAGGATCTGGACGACTGACGAGCCTCTTCTGGGAGCAGTAGCAAAGTGTCATAGCAGGTTAGCAGGTCTGTAAGTTAACTTTGTCTAGCCTCTGAGGTGGAGACAAAATGTTAGATGTTTAGCTTATAGATGACTATAAGCTAAACAGCACTTCTGACCACTTGGAACTTATGTTGCAAGTTTGTAACTGGTCTGGGAAGAGGAGACTGCTTCCATGCTAAGAGATATGTGGTTCCATGCTAAGAGGTATGTGGTTCCATGCTAAGAGGTCTGTGGTTCCATGCTAAGAGGTCTGTGGTTCCATGCTAAGAGGTCTGTGGTTCCATGCTAAGAGGTCTGTGGTTCCATGCTAAGAGGTCTGTGGTTCCATGCTAAGAGGTCTGTCGTTCCGTGCTAAGAGGTCTGTGGTTCCATGCTAAGAGGTCTGTGGTTCCGTGCTAAGAGGTCGGTCGTTCCGTGCTAAGAGGTCTGTGGTTCCATGCTAAGAGGTCTGTGGTTCCATGCTAAGAGGTCTGTGGTTCCGTGCTAAGAGGTCTGTGGTTCCATGCTAAGAGGTCTGTGGTTCCATGCTAAGAGGTCTGTGGTTCCATGCTAAGAGGTCTGTGGTTCCATGCTAAGAGGTCTGTGGTTCCGTGCTAAGAGGTCTGTGGTTCCGTGCTAAGAGGTCTGTGGTTCCATGCTAAGAGGTCTGTGGTTCCATGCTAAGAGGTCTGTGGTTCCGTGCTAAGAGGTCTGTGGTTCCATGCTAAGAGGTGTGTGGTTCCATGCTAAGAGGTCTGTGGTTCCATGCTAAGAGGTCTGTTGTTCCATGCTAAGAGGTCTGTGGTTCCATGCTAAGAGGTCTGTGGTTCCGTGCTAAGAGGTCTGTGGTTCCATGCTAAGAGGTCTGTGGTTCCATGCTAAGAGGTCTGTCGTTCCGTGCTAAGAGGTCTGTGGTTCCATGCTAAGAGGTCTGTGGTTCCCTGCTAAGAGGTCTGTGGTTCCATGCTAAGAGGTCTGTGGTTCCATGCTAAGAGGTCTGTCGTTCCATGCTAAGAGGTCTGTGGTTCCATGCTAAGAGGTCTGTGGTTCCATGCTAAGAGGTCTGTGGTTCCGTGCTAAGAGGTCTGTGGTTCCATGCTAAGAGGTCTGTAGTTTTAGAGCATCCAAACTGCAACTGTTTGTGTTGGTTGTGTTGGTTTTGATGAACCCATTTCTGACAATACAGAAAATGTCTAGCAAGATTACTGTGTATGTGTGAGCAGGAAACGGAGTGTTCAGAGAGAGAGAGGGAGAAACAAAGAGGGTTTCAGTGCGAGAGAGGGAGGGAGTAACAGAAAGGGTTTCAGAGTGAGAGAGAGAGGGAGTAGGGAGTTTTTCCTAGCCACCGTGCTTCTACACCTGCATTGCTTGAGGTTTGGGGTTTTAGGCTGGGTTTCTATACAGGACTTTGTGACATCAGCTGATGTAAGAAGGGCTGTATAAATACATTTGATTGATTGATTTAAATTTGATTGAGTAGCAGAGGGTTTCAGAGTGAGAGAGGGAGGGAGTAACAGAGGGTTTCAGAGTGAGAGAGAGGGAGTAACAGAGACGGTTTCAGAGTGAGAGAGAGAGAGGGAGTAACAGAGACGGTTTCAGAGTGAGAGAGAGAGGGAGTAACAGAGGGTTTCAGAGTGAGAGAGAGAAGGAGTAACAGAGGGGGTTTCAGAGTGAGAGAGAGAAGGAGAAACATAGAGGGTTTCAGAGTGAGAGAGAGAAGGAATAACAGAGGGGGTTTCAGAGTGAGAGAGAGAAGGAGAAACATAGAGGGTTTCAGAGTGAGAGAGAGAAGGAGTAACAGAGGGGGTTTCAGAGTGAGAGAGAGAAGGAGTAACAGAGACGGTTTCAGAGTGAGAGAGAGAGGGAGTAACAAAGAAGGTTTCAGAGTGAGAGAGAGAAGGAGTAACAGAGAGTGTTTCAGAGTGAGAGAGAGAGGGAGAAACAGAGACGGTTTCAGAGTGAGAGAGAGAGGGAGAAACAGAGACGGTTTCAGAGTGAGAGAGAGAGGGAGAAACAGAGACGGTTTCAGAGTGAGAGAGAGAGGGAGAAACAGAGACGGTTTCAGAGTGAGAGAAGGAGTAACAGAGGGGGTTTCAGAGTGAGAGAGGGAGGGAGGGAGAAACAGAGGGATTCAGAGTGAGAGAGGGAGGGAGAAACAGAGAGTGTTTCAGAGCAAGAGGGAGGGAGAAACAGAGTGTTTCAGAGCAAGAGGGAGGGAGAAACAGAGAGTGTTTCAGAGCAAGAGGGAGGGAGAAACAGAGAGGTATTGATATTGCTATGAGAGAAGACAGAGGGAGAGAGACCATATATGTAAAGAATATAGTATATGAGTATTTGAGAGACGGGGGATGCATGTGTCTGTGGGAGACAGAGAGAGGAGTGAGAGAAGGTATATCCTCTGGCCCTTGGAGAGTGAGCGTGAGGCTGAATGGGAGCCAGAAAAAGGGGAAGGGCCTCGCGTCAGCCAACAAAAACAGCTGCCTGAGACTACGCAGGAAAACAGTGTCTGGTAGAGTATAGGGAGAGGTGGACAGGGAGAGAGAGGACAGAAGAGAGAGCGCGCCAGGGCTCACATCTCTATATGGGTTGCGTCCTGACTGCGGAGCCTTGCTGTGGGGAGGAAGCAGAGCCTGTGCCCGTGGTGAGAGGGTCACTGACGCAGAGAGGTCCAGAGAGGTCCAACAGCGGCAGGATGAGGCTGACTAAGGTGAGTCTCTGGGTGGGCTCATCTATGGGGCCACAGCTGGTCCAATACAATAGAGCTGAGTTTTAGGACCCTTTCACATCCTGATTTATATTTGCATATTTTCATCAAGGAATGTGTATGTGTTTGGTCTGTGTATATGAGTGTGCTTGTTACTGTGAGTTGTGTCTGGTGTCTGTGCCCATGTTTGGGTGCAGGTTTTAAATTACAGTGGGGGTTGGGGGGGGCTCCCCCATAACAAATCAGGGCCCCCTTATCAGAATAGAAATGGTCAAAGATATGGACGTTGGAGAACCACAAGAGATGTTGGGCACCCCAAAGAGATGTTGGGCACCCCAAAGAGATGTTGGGCACCCCAAAGAGATGTTGGGCACCCCCAAGAGATGTTGGGCACCCCCAAGAGATGTTGGGCACCCACAAGAGTCCATGTATAATTGGAACCCTGATTGGTTACATTGGTGTTATTGTAAATCCCCATGGTTACAACACATACTATCCAGCGTGGGAATGCTTAGCCCTCTGGACGGCATCCAGCTGACTCGTCAGAAAGGGACCTGGGGTCTACTGTCAGAATGGGTTATTCTCTTCTCATGTTGTTACTAATCTATCACAGCGCTGATCTACAGTACTGGCCTTCTCATGTTGTTACTAATCTATCACAGAGCTGATACAGTACTGACCTTCTTCTCATGTTGTTACTAATCTATCACAGAGCTGATCTACAGTACTGACCTACTTCTCATGTTGTTACTAATCTATCACAGAGCTGATCTACAGTACTGGCATACTTCTCATGTTGTTACTAATCTATCACAGAGCTGATCTACAGTACTGACCTACTTCTCATGTTGTTACTAATCTATCGCAGAGCTGATACAGTACTGGCCTTCTTCTCATGTTGTTACTAATCTATCACAGAGCTGATCTACAATACTGGCCTACTTCTCATGTTGTTACTAATCTATCACAGAGCTGATCTACAGTACTGGCCTTCTTCTCATGTTGTTACTAATCTATCACAGAGCTGATCTACAATACTGGCCTACTTCTCATGTTGTTACTAATCTATCACAGAGCTGATCTACAGTACTGGCCTTCTCATGTTGTTACTAATCTATCACAGAGCTGATCTACAGTACTGGCCTTCTTCTCATGTTGTTACTAATCTATCACAGAGCTGATCTACAGTACTGGCCTTCTTCTAATGTTGTTACTAATCTATCACAGAGCTGATCTACAGTACTGGCCTTCTTCTCATGTTGTTACTAATCTATCACAGACCTGATCTACAGTACTGGCCTTCTTCTCATGTTGTTACTAATCTATCACAGAGCTGATCTACAGTACTGGCCTTCTTCTCATGTTGTTACTAATCAATCACATAGCTGATCTACAGTACTGGCCTTCTTCTAATGTTGTTACTAATCTATCACAGAGCTGATCTACAATACTGACCTACTTCTCATGTTGTTACTAATCTATCACAGAGCTGATCTACAATACTGACCTACTTCTCATGTTGTTACTAATCTATCACAGAGCTGATCTACAATACTGGCCTTCTACTAATGTTGTTACTAATCTATCACAGAGCTGATCTACAGTACTGGCCTTCTTCTAATGTTGTTACTAATCTATCACAAAGCTGATCTGCAGTACTGGCCTTCTTCTCATGTTGTTACTAATCTATCACAGAGCTGATCTACAATACTGGCCTTCTTCTCATGTTGTTACTAATCTATCACAGATCTGATCTACAGTACTGGCCTACTTCTCATGTTGTTACTAATCTATCACAGAGCTGATCTACAGTACTGGCCTACTTGTCATGTTGTTACTAATCTATCACAGAGCTGATCTACAGTACTGACTTACTTCTCATGTTGTTACTAATCTATCACAGAGCTGATCTACAGTACTGGCCTTCTTCTCATGTTGTTACTAATCTATCACAGAGCTGATCTACAGTACTGGCCTTCTTCTAATGTTGTTACTAATCTATCACAGAACTGATACAGTACTGGCCTTCTACTAATGTTGTTACTAATCTATCACAGAGCTGATCTACAATACTGGCCTACTTCTCATGTTGTTACTAATCTATCACAGAGCTGATCTACAGTACTGGCCTTCTACTAATGTTGTTACTAATCTATCACAGAGCTGATCTACAGTACTGGCCTTCTTCTCATGTTGTTACTAATCTATCACAGAGCTGATCTACAGTACTGGCCTTCTTCTAATGTTGTTACTAATCTATCACAGAGCTGATCTACAGTACTGGCCTTCTTCTCATGTTGTTACTAATCTATCACAGAGCTGATCTACAGTACTGGCCTTCTTCTCATGTTGTTACTAATCTATCACAGAGCTGATCTACAGTACTGGCCTTCTTCTCATGCTGTTACTAATCAATCACATAGCTGATCTACAGTACTGGCCTTCTTCTCATGTTGTTACTAATCTATCACAGAGCTGATCTACAGTACTGGCCTTCTCATGTTGTTACTAATGTATCACAGAGCTGATCTACAGTACTGGCCTACTTCTCATGTTGTTACTAATGTATCACAGAGCTGATCTACAGTACTGGCCTTCTACTAATGTTGTTACTAATCTATCACAGAGCTGATCTACAGTACTGGCCTTCTTCTCATGTTGTTACTAATCTATCACAGAGCTGATCTACAGTACTGGCATCTTCTAATGTTGTTACTAATCTATCACAGAGCTGATCTACAGTACTGGCCTTCTTCTAATGTTGTTAATTATCTATCACAGAGCTGATACAGTACTGGCCTTCTTCTAATGTTGTTACTAATCTATCACAGAGCTGATACAGTACTGGCCTTCTACTAATGTTGTTACTAATCTATCACAGAGCTGATCTACAATACTGGCCTACTTCTCATGTTGTTACTAATCTATCACAGAGCTGATCTACAGTACTGGCCTACTTCTCATGTTGTTACTAATCTATCACAGAGCTGATCTACAGTACTGGCCTTCTCATGTTGTTACTAATCTATCACAGAGCTGATCTACAATACTGACCTTCTACTCATGTTGTTACTAATCTATCACAAAGCTGATCTACAATACTGGCCTTCTTCTCACGTTGTTACTAATCTATCACAGAGCTGATCTACAGTACTGGCCTTCTTCTCATGTTGTTACTAATCTATCACAGAGCTTATCTACAGTACTGGCCTTCTTCTAATGTTGTTACTAATCTATCACAGAGCTGATCTACAGTACTGGCCTTCTTCTCATGTTGTTACTAATCTATCACAAAGCTGATCTACAATACTGGCCTTCTTCTCATGTTGTTACTAATCTATCACAGAGCTGATCTACAATACTGGCCTTCTACTAATGTTGTTACTAATCTATCACAGAGCTGATCTACAGTACTGGCCTTCTACTAATGTTGTTACTAATCTATCACAGAGCTGATCTACAGTACTGGCCTTCTTCTAATGTTGTTACTAATCTATCACAGAGCTGATCTACAGTACTGGCCTTCTTCTAATGTTGTTACTAATCTATCACAGAGCTGATCTACAGTACTGGCCTTCTTCTAATGTTGTTACTAATCTATCACAGAGCTGATCTACAGTACTGGCCTTCTACTCATGTTGTTACTAATCTATCACAGAGCTGATCTACAGTACTGGCCTTCTTCTCATGTTGTTACTAATCTATCACAGAGCTGATCTACAGTACTGGCCTACTTCTCATGTTGTTACTAATCTATCACAGAGCTGATCTACAATACTGGCCTTCTACTCATGTTGTTACTAATCTATCACAGAGCTGATCTACAATACTGGCCTTCTACTAATGTTGTTACTAATCTATCACAGAGCTGATCTACAGTACTGGCCTACTTCTCATGTTGTTACTAATCTATCACAGAGCTGATCTACAGTACTGGCCTTCTTCTCATGTTGTTACTAATCTATCACAGAGCTGATCTACAGTACTGGCCTTCTCATGTTGTTACTAATGTATCACAGAGCTGATCTACAGTACTGGCCTTCTTCTAATGTTGTTACTAATCTATCACAGAGCTGATCTACAGTACTGGCATACTTCTCATGTTGTTACTAATCTATCACAGAGCTGAACTACAGTACTGGCATACTTCTCATGTTGTTACTAATCTATCACAGAGCTGATCTACAGTACTGGCCTTCTACTCATGTTGTTACTAATCTATCACAGAGCTGATCTACAGTACTGGCCTTCTACTAATGTTGTTACTAATCTATCACAGAGCTGATCTACAGTACTGGCCTTCTTCTCATGTTGTTACTAATCTATCACAGAGCTGATCTACAGTACTGGCCTTCTACTCATGTTGTTACTAATCTATCACAGAGCTGATCTACAATACTGGCCTTCTACTAATGTTGTTACTAATCTATCACAGAGCTGATCTACAGTACTGGCCTTCTTCTCATGTTGTTACTAATCTATCACAGAGCTGATCTACAGTACTGGCCTTCTACTAATGTTGTTACTAATCTATCACAAAGCTGATCTACAGTACTGGCCTTCTTCTCATGTTGTTACTAATCTATCACAGAGCTGATCTACAGTACTGGCCTTCTTCTCATGTTGTTACTAATCTATCACAGAGCTGATCTACAGTACTGGCCTTCGACTAATGTTGTTACTAATATATCACAGAGCTGATCTACAATACTGGCCTTCTACTAATGTTGTTACTAATCTATCACAGAGCTGATCTACAGTACTGGCCTTCTACTAATGTTGTTACTAATCTATCACAGAGCTGATCTACAATACTGACCTACTTCTCATGTTGTTACTAATCTATCACAGAGCTGATCTACAGTACTGGCCTTCTTCTCATGTTGTTACTAATCTATCACAGAGCTGATCTACAGTACTGGCCTTCTTCTCATGTTGTTACTAATCTATCACAGAGCTGATCTACAGTACTGGCCTTCTTCTAATGTTGTTACTAATCTATCACAGAGCTGATCTACAGTACTGGCCTTCTACTAATGTTGTTACTAATCTATCACAGAGCTGATCTGATAATTTTATTTAATTTTGACTGGTTTGGCTGCAGCTGTTAATGTAAAAAAAATTACGTGAAGAGATCAGGATGGAAAATATCTTATTGACTTTTTATACAATTTACAATAATGTCCCTCTGGGGATTATCGTTTCCCTGTTAGGTAAAATGAGTGCCAAAGACAATGATTTGCGTTCCTCTGCCTAGGTGTTTCTGACACCTGCCAGATCTTAGGACACCTGGATAGGTATTTAACGTATCCGCTAAACACATCATATGAAATAGAAATCTTTCAGTTGATAACACAGTTGATGACGTGACACGCAACCATTGGTTGATGCATGCAACTTCTGAGCAGGGGACTGCGACCAAGGTACTTGTTCTACTGGTCATTGTTTTTCAGCCTCACAGGTCATGTGGTACGAGTCATGATGCGTCACTACTCTGTTATGCTGGCTGTTATCTACAGTACATCCGGTGAGTGGGCTGGCTGTGTTGTTATCATAGAGAAGCTCCATTTAATGGCTAATATAATTAAATGACTTGGCAGGCAAAAGAAAACACAATTTTCTGTAGCCGAATGTACAACAGAGATCATAGCCAGAGGGGTAATTTCTGCTTGGCAATTGAATATATCTGGATATGATACTCACTCTATTTCTAAGCCTATCGTGATCTCCGGAGAACATTGTGATATTTGCCTATGATCCCTTCATCCTAAACCAGAGGGCAGCTCTCCCTCTCTAGAGTTGTGAAGATTAGAGTAGAACAACACTGCAGTCCTATAGCATAGATGGGCAACTCTACCTCTCTAGAGTTGTGAAGATTAGAGTAGAACAAGACTGCAGTCCTACAGCATAGATGGGCAACTCTACCTCTCTAGAGTTGTGAAGATTAGAGTAGAACAAGACTGCAGTCCTACAGCATAGATGGGCAACTCTACCTCTCTAGAGTTGTGAAGATTAGAGTAGAACAACACTGCAGTCCTATAGCATAGATGGGCAACTCTATCTCTCTAGAGTTATGAAGATTAGAGTAGAACAACACTGCAGTCCTATAGCATAGATGGGCAATTCTACCTCTCTAGAGTTGTGAAGATTAGAGTAGAACAACACTGCAGTCCTATAGCATAGATGGGCAACTCTACCTCTCTAGAGTTGTGAAGATTAGAGTAGAACAACACTGCAGTCCTATAGCATAGATGGCCAGATATCCCTCTGGTTGTACCTGTTACTTTGGTTTACAGATGTACCACACAGCAGTTCTTCAGGCTCAGATTACTCATCCATTCAATGGTCACAAGAAAATTGTTAAGAATTCCTTGAGGACCATCGATGCTTTAACCAGTACTGCGTCATGGCAACCATATTCCACAGGCATTTTCTAAATACCCAACACAGGAAAGAGCATTGTCGGGTCAAGGGTAAAAATATCCTGTACGACCAGATACTCTTACACAGACACAAATACACGTAAACACAACGATCCACTAACACACACTACCACAAACTCAATCACATGGAGACAAACACTGACAACCCACACCATCCTGTTATCTGTGGTCAAACTCCAGGAAGCTTTGACTAGACTGGATTGGTTTGGAACTATAATCTGTCCAAAACTGTGATCAGTATTTGAGGAATGTGTGTATGGGGCAGAGTATGAGATGAAAGTAGAGACCTTTCCTTTCTCTAAATCTTGCCACCCCAACAAATCCCTGACCCACCAATAAATAAAAAACAGAATCCCCCCAAAATAATATTTTATTTTCTTCTCAAATAATTTCTTGACGTCTATTCAAAAGAGTGTTTTGAAAGAGTAGGACATGTTCATGGAATGAGCTGGAACTTGGCAGGAAAGGTAGGCAGGGCACATCAAGTAAGTGGGATATGATTCAGCATTTTATTCATCTCTCATGTAGGATAAATGTAAATATTCCCAAAATATATACAACCCCACAGAGGACCTCTCAGACAAGCTCTATTTTCTCACGTGCGTTTGTAATTATCGTCTCTTTCTCCTTCTCTCACTCTCTTCCCCCTCTCATTCTGTCTGTCTTTCTCTCTTTCTCTGCCTCACTCTCTCTCTCTCTGTCTGTACAGCTGTAACTTATCAACCTTTGGCTTAGTGCTGTCTAACACAATCATTCCTCAAGCATTACAGCTCCCCTCTCCCCCACCTCATTTCCTCTTTGCCAATGTTCCCACTCTCTAAACCTTTCTCATTTACCTCTAAGTTGCTCCATGCCTTTCCCCTGTTCCCCCAAGTGCTATGCTCTGTGAACTTCAGCCAACAAAAAGTTGATGTCTATCTTATTTTAGAGGTATCATTCTATCTGTTCCATGTTGATGAGGATCAGTCTGGCTCACTGGGTCTCCATTTCTCAGTATCTCTGCACCGTTAAAGATGTAATGGTGGGAGGCAGTACTGCCTGATCTGCTATTATACAGGCTTAGCTGGCCTCCTATTTGAGGTTCAAAGCTGTTGGCCCCCTCTCTCGTATTTGCCTCTGTCCTTGTATCTTTCTTTGTAAATAAATATACATGTCCATCCTCATGTCTATGTGTATTGGAGGATGTGACAAGTATATTTGTGCTACGGCCAATACAACAGCTGTAATCAAATCCCTCCTCCATGCCCCAACCCCCCAACCCCCCAACCCTACCCCCCACTCGTCAAGCTTAAATCCCAGATTCCCAGCATCTTGTCAGCTGGAGGAGGTACCCCTATATTTTGTTAAACTCTCTTGTGGTCTGCCTGCTCCTCCCCCCTGACCCCCTCTCGCCTCTCCCCCACTCCCCCTCTCCCCTCTCTCCCCTCTCCCCTCTCTCCCCCTCTCCCCCTCCCCCCTCTCTCCCCCTCTCCCCCTCACCCCCTCACCCCCTCTCCCCCTCTCCCCTCTCTCCCCCTCTCCCCCTCACCCCCTCTCCCCCTCTCCCCTCTCTCCCCCTCACCCCTCTCCCCCTCTCCCCCTCACCCCCTCTCCCCCTCTCCCCTCTCCCCTCTCTCCCCCTCACCCCCTCTCCCCTCTCTCCCCTCTCTCCCCCTCTCCCCCCTCTCCTCCTGTCTCCCCCTCTCCCCCTGTCTCCCCCTCTCCCCCATTTCCTCCACGGTCCAACAGAAAAAAGTTCCAGACAAATAAAAGTCCCTGGACCCTCCGTTTTAATACAAGAGGAAATTCCATGGCGTTTAGACATTTTTTAAAGACTGGACTGGATGTGTTGTTCTGGGATTCCTACGAGTTACACTCAAATTGTGCATGCAGTCACTAGAGTCATGTTTCTGTGAGAATGTGTTTACTCTCTGACTGACACATAGTCATAAATAATGTTATTATGAATAGTTTTGCATGTATGGCATGATAATGGAAATGGAACAGATACATGGGTTGGCAAATTGCACAGATTATTGGTATTTATCACTATTCTCTTGAGCATTATGGTAATAAATAGTTTAATCTTGGCTTCTGATTGGCTGGGTAGAAACATCGACATATTGCTTCCACCTACCCTATCCTCTCAGATCGACAGACATGGCTGGGGAATAGGGGTTAGGGGTCATTTCGGAACTCGCGACACCACCTCTGGATTGAGTGAAAACGTGTTACGCCACAACACTGACGCACTTGCTAACTTGTTGCACTTCTGTGTTTCCCCCACATGGTGTAGCTCTTGTGCTAATGGTAACATGGATATAGTTTGACACCTGAAGAAAATTGTCCACCCACGAGAGTTTATTACAAAAGATGGGGGGGTCTTTAGACTCACCTCTCATTGCATTACGCCCATGTCTAATCTTACAATTTGTGTAGATACATTTAAAGTGTGTGTGTGTGTGTGTGTGTGTGTGTGTGTGTGTGTGTGTGTGTGTGTGTGTGTGTGTGTGTGTGTGTGTGTGTAGAAGTGTTTAACAGTAAATAGTAAACAAACAAATATTTTACCAGCTGGGGACATTTTGTTAGTCCCCACAAGGTCAAATGCTATTTCTAGGGGGTTAGAATTGGTGTTAGGGTTAGAATTAGGTTTAGGGTTAGGGTTAGGAGCTAGGGATAGGGTTAGGGTTAAGGTCAAGGTTAGGTTTTTGGGTTAAGGTTAGGGTTAGGGCAAGATTACGGGTTAGGGTTAGGGAAAATTGGATTTTGAATGGGACTGAATTGTGTCCCAACAAAGTTAGCTGTACAAGACTGTGTGTGTGTGTGTGTGTGTGTGTGTGTGTGTGTGTGTGTGTGTGTGTGTGTGTGTGTGTGTGTGTGTGTGTGTGTGTGTGTGTGTCTGTGTCTGTTTACTAGTTTGGATCTATAATTATTCTACCAAAGCTACAAACAACAACAACAACAACAACAGAAAACTCATGCTGGTTAATGTGTAATGTTGCAGAACATTTTGACTTGCCCCCAGAAATTACATATGTAATTCCCAATCCTGGCCAATCCCGGGGAAATATTTTAACTCTCCCCTCCCAGATCTGACCAATCACAGAGTGGAATTCTGGTAATACAAATCCACAATTGCCTTTCCTTTAATGTCTCCACCCATAACCACAGAGCAGAACGAGACCAAATGAAAGAAGATACATTTCAGTCACAAAATATGTTTTGAGGACTTTTTGGGAATGTAAGAGAAGTTTTGAACTAAAGTCGAAGACTTAAAAGAAAAAGAAATGAACAAGGTAAGAACATAATTGGAAAGTCATTATTATTATTGAAAGGTACTTGTTTGTTGTCTACTATGCATAGGTTCGTGATGGAATCAAAGCGTTACATTGGGGTGTGTGGGGGGGAGTGCGCAAGCATCCTGTATTTGACAGTATATTCACCCCATTCAGTTGCGTGCTCTGCGCGTCCCTTCACCGTCAAAATGTTATCATGCTGATATAACACATAGTTTATAGTTAGTTGTTTGTCTAATGTTCTTGTGTTGTTTGTGTTTATATACACTTTTTCTCTACATGTTTTGCGCGGTTAGATAAATTGACTCTTTACGCGGCTCTAGCTTGTTATTTGACAATAGCCGACATCGGACATAAGGTCATTTGTCCGACTGAATGATATGTTCGAGACTCTTCCGCAGGATAATTATTATCTGGCAAACTATACTAAAGTGAAATTCCTTCTAGATCAGATTACTAATATTGTGGTTTTGCTATGAGATTAAGGTCGTCATAGTCTCAGTGTAGTCTAGTATATTTGCCCAATGACCGTATATTCCGATATAATTGCGCGGTATTCTTGCAGCGTTGACAGATACAACTACAACTAAGTGGTGAAATGATCCTATGGCTTCACGCGCACCCCTCCCCTCCCTGTCTCTCCAACTCCAAGGTGTTCTGTGTTTATTACTGCGTCATAACAATTTCCCATCCTTTACCAATAGCATACATTTTCTGAAAGTGTATGCTGATCGCCTTAAAGACGTGTGTGTGTGTTCATGTGTGTTAACTTAAAGACAAATTACATTTGAAATAAACAGGCAGTGGTGGTAAGCCAGGTAATGTGTGTGCATGCTTTTGTGCACGTGCTGTGTGTGAGTGTGTGTGTGTTTGTCCTATGTTGTGGAGTAGGCATTGGGATTACCAGATGAGTAAGAGGACACTGCAAACAATGGCTTGACCAATAAAGTGTGTGTGTGTGTGTGTGTGTGTGTGTGCGTGCGTGTGTGTGTGTGTGTGTGCGTGTGCGTGTGCGTGTGCGTGTGTGTGTGTGTGACGAGGGGAGACGTGGATGTGTGCTTTAGTATCATCCAATCAATCTCCTCCAATACCATGTCAAAAGTTCCTTCCTCGCGGTCTCAACATGTGTATTAATAACACGAGGGAAACCACAGTGGAAAAGTAACACGGTAACATTGTCCAATCTTTGCTTTGGCGGTTATAACAGTGTTAGGCCTACTGCTAAAAGACTGTCTAGTGCAGTGACCTGCACACATCATTTACCAGTAGCTGGTAGGGCCCAGATCCAGCAGCAGTGTTGTGGTTCAGACTCAGAGGGAGAAAGGAGCAGAGACACAGTAGAACCATTCCAAGGCTCATATTTATAAAGCATCTCAGAGTAAGTCTAGGATCAGTTTTGCCTTTGAGATCATAATGATTAAGATTACAGTGGACAGGGTTGAGCTGATCCTAGATCAGCATTCCTACCCTGAGATATATGGATATGGCCCCTGAGCAGTAGGAGCAGGATGGGGATGGTAAGTAGTCTTGGATATCCCAGAACATCATAAACTAGGTCTGGGGGGGATGTTGTCTTCTCTCTGTCATTTTAAATGGTGGAGAAAAAACATTTTTTGGGGGAGGAGGGTCCTCTTCAGACAGACAACTATCTCAACAAATCACATGGTGAAAACAGGGAGCAGAGCTACACAGGAAGTGTGTCGTAGCGCAACACTGACCTCACTACAGGAACAAACTCTCCGTTCCCTCTGCTGCCTTGTCCCACCCTTCTGAGAATCACTGTCCTTCTGAGACACACTGTCCTTCTGAGACTCACTGTCATTCTGAGACACACTGTCATTCTGAGACACACTGTCCTTCTGAGACTCACTGTCATTCTGAGACACACTGTCCTTCTGAGACAAACTGTCTCTCTGAGACTCACTGTCCTTCTGAGACTCATTGTCCTTCCGAGACACACTGTCATTCTGAGACACACTGTCATTCTGAGACACACTGTCTTTCTGAGACTCACTGTCCTCCTGTGGAGGGTGGCTGCACAGAGGACACACACACACACACACACACACATCTGTAGACTTTCTATTACTGATAGGGAAAGGGAATACGGAGAGAACACACACAAACTTACATACATAGATACACACACACACTTCATCTCCATCTGTGACACACTGGTTTTCAATGGAGGGAGATGGTCTGTATTTCAGACACATGCACACACACACGCACGCACGCACGCACGCACGCACGCACGCACGCACGCACACACACACACACACACACACACACACACACACACACACACACACACACACACACACACACACACACACACACACTAACAATATGTGTCACACAGATGCATAGTGGATGGGGGATGGTGTATTACCAATGGTATTATGCTACTGGAATCATTTTACTACATGATGTCAGAGTCAGAGACCAGAGCCTGTATCCACAAAGACAACAGTCCGTTTTAATGTTCAGAGTCAGAGACCAGAGCCTGTATCCACAAAGACAACAGTCCGTTGTAATGTTCAGCGTCAGAGACCAGAGCCTGTATCCACAAAGACAACAGTCCGTTTTAATGTTCAGAGTCAGAGACCAGAGCCTGTATCCACAAAGACAACAGTCCGTTTTAATGTTCAGAGTCAGAGACCAGAGCCTGTATCCACAAAGACAACAGCCAGTTGTAATGTTCAGAGTCAGAGACCAGAGCCTGTATCCACAAAGACAACAGTCCGTTTTAATGTTCAGAGTCAGAGACCAGAGCCTGTATCCACAAAGACAACAGTCCGTTTTAATGTTCAGAGTCAGAGACCAGAGCCTGTATCCACAAAGACAACAGCCAGTTGTAATGTTCAGAGTCAGAGACCAGAGCCTGTATCCACAAAGACAACAGCCAGTTGTAATGTTCAGAGTCAGAGACCAGAGCCTGTATCCACAAAGACAACAGCCAGTTGTAATGTTCAGAGTCAGAGACCAGAGCCTGTATCCACAAAGACAACAGTCAGTTGTAATGTTCAGAGTCAGAGACCAGAGCCTGTATCCACAAAGAGAACAGTCCGTTTTAATGTTCAGCGTCAGAGACCAGAGCCTGTATCCACAAAGACAACAGTCAGTTGTAATGTTCAGCGTCAGAGACCAGAGCCTGTATCCACAAAGACAACAGTCCGTTGTAATGTTCAGCGTCAGAGACCAGAGCCTGTATCCACAAAGACAACAGTCAGTTGTAATGTTCAGAGTCAGAGACCAGAGCCTGTATCCACAAAGCATCTCAGCCTAGAACTGCTGATCTAGCATCAGTTTAGACTTTTAGATCATAATTAATAAGATTGTATGGACAGACCCTAGATCTGCACTCCTACTCTGAGACACTTTGTGGATGCTGGCCCAGATGTCACGCACAGTATGATGCACTCTCTCTGGACCTACAGTGACCAGTCAACACTACTGTTTAGGCCCCACATCCAGACAATGCATACATTCATTATTAAATCAAATCAAATCAAATGTTATTTGTCACATACACATGGTTAGCAGATGTTAATGCGAATGTAGCGAAATGCTTGTGCTTCTAGTTCCGACCATGCAGTAATATCTAATAAGTAATCTCACCTAACAATTTCACAACAACTACCTTACAAGTGTAAAGGAATGAATAAGAATATGTACATAAAAATAAATGAATGAGTGATGGCCGAACGGCATAGGCGAGATGCAGTAGATGGTATAGAGTACAGTATATACATATGAGATGAGTAATGTAGGGTATGTAAACATTATATTAGGTATCATTGTTTAAAGTGGCTAGTGATACATTTATTGCATCAATTCCATTATTAATAAAGTGGCTGGAGTTGAGTCAGTATGTTGGCAGCAGCCACTCAATGTTAGTGGTGGCTGTTTAACAGTCTGATGGCCTTGAGATAGAAGCTGTTTTTCAGTCTCTCGGTCCCTGCTTTGATGCACCTGTACTGGCCTCGCATTCTGGATGATAGCGGGGTGAACAGGCAGTGTCTCGGGTGGTTGTTGTCCTTGATGATCTTTTTGGCCTTCCTGTGACATCGGGTGGTGTAGGTGTCCTGGAGGGCAGGTAGTTTCAAATCAAATCAAATCAAATTTATTTATATAGCCCTTCGTACATCAGCTGATATCTCAAAGTGCTGTACAGAAACCCAGCCTAAAACCCCAAACAGCAAGCAATGCAGGTGTAGAAGCACGGTGGCTAGGAAAAACTCCCTAGAAAGGCCAAAACCTAGGAAGAACCCTAGAGAGGAACCAGGCTATGTGGGGTGGCTAGTCCTCTTCTGGCTGTGCCAGGTGGAGATTATAACAGAACATGGCCAAGATGTTCAAATGTTCATAAATGACCAGCATGGTCGAATAATAATAAGGCAGAACAGTTGAAACTGGAGCAGCAGCACGGTCAGGTGGACTGGGGACAGCAAGGAGTCATCATGTCAGGTAGTCCTGGGGCATGGTCCTAGGGCTCAGGTCAGTTGAAACTGGAGCAGCAGCACGGCCAGGTGGACTGGGGACAGCAACGAGTCATCATGTCAGGTAGTCCTGGGGCATGGTCCTAGGGCTCAGGTCCTCAGAGAGAGAGAAAGAAAGAGAGAAGGAGAGAATTAGAGAACGCACACTTAGATTCACACAGGACACCGAATTGGACAGGAGAAGTACTCCAGATATAACAAACTGACCCTAGCCCCCCGACACATAAACTACTGCAGCATAAATACTGGAGGCTGAGACAGGAGGGGTCAGGAGACACTGTGGCCCCATCCGAGGACACCCCCGGACAGGGCCAAACAGGAAGGATATAACCCCACCCACTTTGCCAAAGAACAGCCCCCACACCACTAGAGGGATATCTTCAACCACCAACTTACCATCCTGAGACAAGGCTGAGTATAGCCCACAAAGACCTCCGCCACGGCACAACCCAAGGGGGGGGGGGCAACTGGGGCAACCCAGAGAGGATGACCACATCAGTGAATCAACCCACTCAGGTGACGCATCCCCTCCAGGGACGGCATGAGAGAGCCCCAGTAAGCCAGTGACTCAGCCCCTGTAATAGGGTTAGAGGCAGAGAATCCCAGTGGAAAGAGGGGAACCGGCCAGGCAGAGTTTGCCCCCGGTGATGCGTTGTGCAGACCTCACTACACTCTGGAGAGCCTTATGGTTGTGGACGGAGCAGTTGCCGTACCAGGCAGTGATACAGCCCGACAGGATGCTCTCGATTGTGCATCTGTACGCCTTCTTCACCATGCTGTCTGTGTGGGTGGACCATTTCAGTTTGTCCGTGATGTGGACCGCCGAGGAACTTAAAACTTTCCACCCTCTCCACTACTGTCCTGTCGTTGTGATAGGGGGGTGCTCCTTCTGCTGTTTCCTGAAGTCCACGATCATCTCCTTTGTTTTGTTGACATTGAGTGTGAGGTTATTTTCCTGACACTACACTCCGAGGGCCCTCACCTCCTCCCTGTAGGCCGTCTCGTCTTTGTTGGTAATCAAGCCTACCACTGTAGTGTCGTCTGCAAACTTGATGATTGAGTTGGAGGCGTGCATGGCCACGCAGTCATGGGTGAACAGGGAGTACAGGAGAGGGCTGAGAACTCACCCTTGTGGGGCCCCAGTGTTGAGGATCAGCGGGGTGGAGATATTGTTACCTACACTCACCACCTGGGGGCGGCCCCTCAGGAAGTCCAGGACCCAGTTGCACAGGGCGGAGTGGGTCTCGAGCTTAATGACGAGTTTGGAGGGTACTATGGTGTTAAATGCTGAGCTGTAGTCGATGAACAGCATCCTTACATAGGTATTCCTCTTGTCCAGATGGGTTAGGGCAGAGTGCAGTGTGATTGCGATCGTCTGTGGACCTATTGGGGCAGTAAGCAAATTGGAGTGGGTCTAGGGTAGGGTGGAGGTGATATGGTCCTTGACTAGTCTCTCAAAGCACTTCATGATGACGGAAGTGAGTGCTACGGGTCAGTGTGTTCAGTCTGGTTGAGTGTGCCACAAAATACACATCGTGTTAACTAAATATCAAGCCATTTTTGGAGGGGAAGAGAGAAAAGCATGTAGGGATGGATTTGTGTAGCATCAGTGTGTATATGTCGGCTCCTCCCTTCAATCCATCTTCTGGGGCTTCTGGTAAACAGGGAGAAGGAAGGGGAGGGCTTTCTTTTCAAAAAGCGGTTCTTTGACTGAAGAACTTCTGGTTCTCTGAGCTGGACGACAAAAAATAAGAGAACAGGACCCTCTTGTGTGCTGTACTGCTGTTGATGCCTGAGGGGTGAGGGGGTAGGGGGCTGTCCCAGCACAGACGGGACACTCGGTGAGTTGACGGTAAAGGTTTGTCCCATTACACTGACTGAATACACATAGTCTGTTTTTTAGGTAGAAACTCATTGGTGTGTACTTGTAAGGTATTTTTAAGAGAGGAGGGGTTGTCACAAGTGACTGCATTTTTTTGAACCCAGTTTAAAGTTGTATTTGTGCGGCTGATGAGTAAGACGTTATCATTCCCGTTTTAGGCTTTACTTTTCCATGAAGGTAAATGGGATATAGCCTGCTGGTGAAAATCCCAAACGTGTAAAACAAATAGTTAGTATAGAGGAAGTAATGTACGAGGAGCATTGCAGGAATTGTAAGCATGTTTTTCAACAAATATGTCAACTAAAGAATCATAAAAATCACAGAGAGCAGGGCCTCCCGGGTGGCGCAGTGGTTAAGGGCGCTGCAGCGCCAGCTGTGCCATCAGAGTCCCTGGGTTCGCGCCCAGGCTCTGTCGTAACCGGCCGCGACCGGGAGGTCTGTGGGCTGCGGGCTTGGTCGGTAGGGGTGTCCTTGTCTCATCGCGCACCAGCAACTCCTGTGGCGGGCCGGGCGCAGTGCACGCTAACCAAGGTTGCCAGGTGCACTGTGTTGCCTCTGACACATTGGTGCGGCTGGCTTCCGGGTTGGATGTGCGCTGTGTTAAAGAAGAAGCAGCGGCTTGGTTGGTTGTGTATCGGAGGACGCATGACTTTCAACCTTCGTCTCTCCCAAGCCCGTACGGGAGTTGTAGCGATGAGACATTGGGGAGAAAAAGGGGTCAAATGTAAAAAAAAAAAAAAAATGTAAATCACAGAGAGCTAGACCAACATTAGACATAGAGAAAACATTAGACATAGAGAAAACCAAGATACCGATGTTGATTTGAAACGTGTGTCCAAGTTTTCAAGTTGTTGGAGCAGTTTCACTAGAAACGCTCCTCTCTTTTCTTCCCTCCTCTCCAGAGCAAGCCCAGCTCAGGTAATACATCCTCTATGCGTTATCTTCCTACTGTTGTCTATACTGCCAGGGGTGTTGCCTGTTGTAATCTTCTACCCATTCGTTTAAACTCCACTCTTAGATCTGCTATTGTTACATCACAAGAGAAGCCCACTGGGGTCTGCTCACCCAGTGCTTTTAGTTCAAATGTGAGTTCCAGAAACTTGAATACCCCCTCGGTTTTCAAATAATATAGAGTGTTTAGGCTGTTGCACGATAGCAACCAATCTTACAGTCATATCAACTACACCATTATCAATCGTCAGACAGGGCCTGCAACTGCCTGTTGAACGTAGCTTGTTTGAGTTGGAGTTTCCATGTGCCTTTATAAAGTGTAAAGGACTTGTGTTGATGCATCTGTAGTTCCTGAACTGGATAACATTAAGATCTGGGCAATTCACACGAATCTGGACATTATAGTATTGACTGAAACTTGGATCTCTGGGGACATTCTGTACTCTGATATTAATATTGAGGTTATCATGTGTCCAGAGCTGACAGACAGGGTAGAGGTGGTAGAGTGGCCATTTTTTTTTATTTTTTAAAATCTTTACTGAAATCCATTTCCCTTGCCAATTTTTTTTCTTTCTGCTATCTTTAATCGCTTGTCTGGGGACAAATGTATCCATAACTGTTATAGGGGTCTACCATCTTCCCTCGGCTAACCTTTATGCACTCAAGGAGTTAACAAGTTTGTTGTCTTCTTTTACCCAAATCAAAACCTTGTGACGTCACAAAGAGGAACTTTAAAAACTTCAGTGAACAGGCTTTTTTTTTACATTATCTTTATTTTGGTGACCTTAATTGTATTTCAGCTATTACCTAACCTGATTGAGCTTTTCAGACTCTTTTATTGGTCATATACACGTGATTAGCAGATGTTACTGTGGGTGTAGTGAAATGCTTGTGCTTCTAGCTCTGACAGTGCAGTAATATCTCATAATTAATACCTAACAAATTACACAGCATATGCAAAATACACACAAATCTAAGTAGCAATTAATTAAGACTATATACAGTTGAAGTCAGAAGTTTACATACACCTTAGCCAAATACATTTAAACTCAGTTTTTAATAATTCCTGACATTTAATCCTAGTAAAAATCCCCTGTCTTAGGTCAGTTAGGATCACCGGGTAGCCTTCCACAAGCTTCCCACAATAAGTTGGATGAATTTTGGACCATTCCTCCTGACAGAGCTGGTGTAACTGAGTCAGGTTTGTAAGGCCTCCTTGCTCGCACACGCTTTTTCAGATCTGCCCACACATTGTCTATAGGATTGAGGTCAGGGCATTGTGATGGCCACTCCAATACCTTGACTTTGTTGTCCTTGAGCCATTTTGACACAACTTTGGAAGTATGCTTCAATATGTTGCTTCAATATATCCACATCATTTTCCTTCCTCGTGACGTCATCTATTTTGAGAAGCGCACCAGTCACAACATGATGCTGCCACCCCCGTGCTTCACGGTTGGGATGGTGTTCTTCGGCTTGCAAGCCTCCCCCTTTTTCCTCCAAACATAATGATGGTCATTATGGCCAAAAAGTTATATTTTTGTTTCATCAGACCAGAGGACATTTCTCCAAAAAGTACGATCTTTGTCCCCATGTGCAGTTGCAAACCGTAGTTTGGCTTTATTATGGCGGTTTTGGAGCAGTGGCTTCTTCCTTTCTGAGCGGCCTTTCAGGTTATGTCGATATAGTTTTACTCGTTTTACTGTGGATATAGATACTTTTGTACCTGTTTCCTCCAGCATCTTCACAAGGTCCTTCGCTGTTGTTCTGGGATAAATTTGCACTTTTCACACCAAAGTACGTTTCCCCCCTCCTCTCCTCGCAGGGTAGCCTAGTGGTTAGAGCGTTGGACTAGTAACCGGAAGGTTGCAAGTTCAAACCCCTGAGCTGACAAGGTACAAATCTGTCGTTCTGCCCCTGAACAGGCAGTTAACCCACTGTTCCTAGGCCGTCATTGAAAATAAGAATTTGTTCTTAACTGACTTGCCTGGTTAAATAAAGGTAAAAAAAAAAAATTTAAAAAAAAAAATCTCTCTTTTCCTTCCTCCTCTCCTCTCCTCGCATCTCTCTTTTCCTTCCTCCTCTCCTCTCCTCACATCTCTCTTTTCCTTCCTCCTCTCCTCTCCTCGCATCTCTCTTTTCCTTCCCCCTCTCCTCTCCTCACATCTCTTTTTTCCTTCCTCCTCTCCTCACATCTCTCTTTTCTTCCCAACCTCCTCTCCTCAAATCTCTCTTTCCCCCCTCCTCTCCTCACATCTCTCTTTTCTCCCCCTCTCCTCACATCTCTCTTTTCCTCCCCCCTCTCCTCTCCTCACATCTCTCTTTTCCTCCCCCCTCTCCTCTCCTCACATCTATTTTTCCCTCCCTCCTCTCCTCACATCTCTCTTTTCCTTCCTCCTCTCCTCTCCTCTCCACACATCTCTCTTTTCCTCCCTTCTCTCCTCACATCTCTATTTTCCCTCTCTCCTCTCCTCACATCTCTCTTTTCCTGCCCCTCTCCTCACATCTCTCTTTTCCTCCCTCCTCTCCTCACATCTCAGTGAAATGCTTACTTACAAGCCCTTAACCAACAATGCCATTTTAAGAAAAAAATGTGATAAGAAAGTAATTACTAAAATAAACTGAAGTAAAAAAACAAATACAATTAAAAATAAAATAGAAAAATAACAAATAATTAAGGAGCAACAATAAAATAACAGTAGCGAGGCTATGTAGAGGGGGTACCGGTACAGAGTCAATGTGCAGGGGCACCAGTTAGTCAAGGTAATTGAGATAATATGTACAAGTAGGTAGAGGTAAAGTGACTATGCATAGATAATAAACAGAGAGAAGCAGCAGCGTAAAAATGGGGGTGGGGGGGACAATGCAAATAGTCTGGGTAGCCATTTGATTAGCTGTTCAGGAGTCTTATGGCTTGGGGGTAGAAGCTGTTAAGAAGCCTCTTGGACCTAGACTTGGTGCTTATGTCAGTATCCAGGGCCGCATTAAATATGGCACAATGTTGTGAAATGTTCCCAATTACAGAGATTTCTCTCTGAAAAGGAAAGTAAGGAATCGTGTCAGCTTTTTATCTCTGCGACAGTCAGCACATTGCACCTTTCTGAACGCAACCCGTGGTACACAGGAGGCTGCTGAGGGGAGGGCGGCTCATAATAATGGCTGGAACGGAGCAAATGGAATGGAATCAAAGACCTGGAAACCATGGAAACCATGGAAACCATGGGTTTGATGTATTTGAGACCCTTCCAACTATTCTGCTCCAGCCATTACCACGAGCCTGTCCTACAGTACAGTCTCCTGTCAGCTGTCCAAATAGTTCCCAGTCGTAGCGGAAGAGGAGATTGGGAAAGTGTGCAAACAGCCCTTTTATTGAAGAGGGAAAACACACTCCGCAGTAACAAAGGTTCTTTATGTTTATCAGTCTGATTTGAAGACTAATGAAAACAGACTGGCTTTGAGGCGGTGAATAGAGTGTACTGACACGGACAGGGACACCAGGACACACGGACAGGGACACACGGACACACGGACACGGACACACGGACAGGGACACACGGACAGGGACACACGGACACACGGACAGGGACACACGGACACACGGATAGGGACACACGGACAGGGACACACGGACAGGGACACAAGGACACACGGACAGGGACACACGGACAGGGACACACGGACAGGGACACACAGACACACGGACACACGGACACACGGACAGGGACACACGGACACACGGACAGGGACACACGGACACACGGACAGGGACACACGGACACACGGACACGGACACACGGACACAAGGACGGGGACACACGGACACACGGACAGGGACACACGGACAGGGACAGACGGACACACGGACAGGGACACACGGACACGGACACACGGACGGGGACACACGGACACACGGACAGGGACACACGGACACACGGACAGGGACACACGGACACGGACACACGGACACACGGACACACGGACAGGGACACACGGACACGGACACACGGACAGGGACACACGGACACAGGGACACACGGACACACGGACAGGGACACACGGACACACGGACAGGGACACACGGACAGGGACACACGGACAGGGACACACGGAAACACGGACACACGGACGGGGACACACGGACACACGGACACACGGACGGGGACACACGGACACACGGACAGGGACACACGGACAGGGACACATGGACACACGGACAGGGACACACGGACACACGGACAGGGACACACGGACACACGGACACACGGACGGGGACACACGGACACACGGACAGGGACACACGGACACGGACACACGGACACACGGACAGGGACACACGGACACACGGACACAAGGACAGGGACACACGGACAGGGACACACGGACACGGACAGGGACACACGGACACGGACACACGGACAGGGACACACGGACACGGAAACACGGACGGGGACACACGAACACACGGACAGGGACACACGGACATGGACACACGGACACACGGACAGGGACACACGGACATGGACACACGGACAGGGACACACGGACACACGGACACACAGACGGGGACACACGGACACACGGACAGGGACACACGGACACACGGACACACGGACAGGGACACACGGACACACGGACACACGGACAGGGACACACGGACACACGGACAGGGACACACGGACAGGGACACACGGACAGGGACACACGGAAACACGGACACACGGACGGGGACACACGGACACACGGACACACGGACGGGGACACACGGACACACGGACAGGGACACACGGACAGGGACACATGGACACACGGACAGGGACACACGGACACACGGACAGGGACACACGGACACACGGACGGGGACACACGGACACACGGACAGGGACACACGGACACGGACACACGGACACACGGACAGGGACACACGGACACACGGACACAAGGACAGGGACACACGGACAGGGACACACGGACACGGACAGGGACACACGGACACGGACACACGGACAGGGACACACGGACACGGAAACACGGACGGGGACACACGAACACACGGACAGGGACACACGGACATGGACACACGGACACACGGACAGGGACACACGGACATGGACACACGGACAGGGACACACGGACACACGGACACACAGACGGGGACACACGGACACACGGACAGGGACACACGGACACACGGACACACGGACAGGGACACACGGACACACGGACACACGGACAGGGACACACGGACACACGGACAGGGACACACGGACACGGACAGGGACACACGGACACGGACACACGGACAGGGACACACGGACACGGACACACGGACGGGGACACACGAACACACGGACAGGGACACACGGACATGGACACACGGACACACGGACAGGGACACACGGACATGGACACACGGACAGGGACACACGGACAGGGACACACGGACAGGGACACACGGACACACGGACAGGGACACACGGACAGGGACATACGGACACACGGACAGGGACACACGGACAGGGACACACGGACATGGACACACGGACAGGGACACACGGACAGGGACACACGGACACACGGACAGGGACACACAGACACAGGGACACACAGACACACGGACAGGGACACACGGACACATGGACACACGGACACGGACACACGGACAGGGACACACGGACACACAGACAGGGACACACGGACACGGACACACGGACGGGGACACACGGACACACGGACACACGGACACAGGGACACACGGACACACGGACAGGGACACAAGGACACACGGACACATGGACACACGGACACGGACACACGGACAGGGACACACGGACAGGGACACACGGACACACAGACAGGGACACACAGACAGGGACACACGGACACGGACACACGGACGGGGACACACGGACACGGACACACGGACACACGGACAGGGACACACGGACACACGGACAGGGACACATGGACACGGACGCACGGACACACGGACAGGGACACACGGACAGGGACACACGGACACGGACAGGGACACACGGACACGGACACACGGACAGGGACACACGGACACACGGACGGGGACACACGAACACACAGACAGGGACACACGGACATGGACACACGGACACACGGACAGGGACACACGGACATGGACACACAGACAGGGACACACGGACAGGGACACACAGACACACGGACAGGGACACACAGACACAGGGACACACAGACACACGGACAGGGACACACGGACACACGGACACATGGACACACGGACACGGACAGGGACACACGGACAGGGACACACGGACACACGGACAGGGACACACGGACACGGACACACGGACGGGGACACACGGACACGGACACACGGACAGGGACACACGGACACACAGACAGGGACACACGGACACGGACACACGGACAGGGACACACGGACAGGGACACACGGACACACGGACACACGGACAGGGACACACGGACACGGACAGGGACACACGGACACGGACACACGGACAGGGACACACGGACACGGACACACGGACGGGGACACACGAACACACGGACAGGGACACACGGACATGGACACACGGACACACGGACAGGGACACACGGACATGGACACACGGACAGGGACACACGGACAGGGACACACGGACAGGGACACACGGACACACGGACAGGGACACACGGACAGGGACATACGGACACACGGACAGGGACACACGGACAGGGACACACGGACATGGACACACGGACAGGGACACACGGACAGGGACACACGGACACACGGACAGGGACACACAGACACAGGGACACACAGACACACGGACAGGGACACACGGACACATGGACACACGGACACGGACACACGGACAGGGACACACGGACACACAGACAGGGACACACGGACACGGACACACGGACGGGGACACACGGACACACGGACACACGGACACAGGGACACACGGACACACGGACAGGGACACAAGGACACACGGACACATGGACACACGGACACGGACACACGGACAGGGACACACGGACAGGGACACACGGACACACAGACAGGGACACACAGACAGGGACACACGGACACGGACACACGGACGGGGACACACGGACACGGACACACGGACACACGGACAGGGACACACGGACACACGGACAGGGACACACGGACACGGACGCACGGACACACGGACAGGGACACACGGACAGGGACACACGGACACGGACAGGGACACACGGACACGGACACACGGACAGGGACACACGGACACACGGACGGGGACACACGAACACACAGACAGGGACACACGGACATGGACACACGGACACACGGACAGGGACACACGGACATGGACACACAGACAGGGACACACGGACAGGGACACACAGACACACGGACAGGGACACACAGACACAGGGACACACAGACACACGGACAGGGACACACGGACACACGGACACATGGACACACGGACACGGACAGGGACACACGGACAGGGACACACGGACACACGGACAGGGACACACGGACACGGACACACGGACGGGGACACACGGACACGGACACACGGACAGGGACACACGGACACACAGACAGGGACACACGGACACGGACACACGGACAGGGACACACGGACAGGGACACACGGACACACGGACACACGGACAGGGACACACGGACACGGACACACGGACAGGGACACACGGACAGGGACACACGGACACACGGACACACGGACAGGGACACACGGACACGGACACACGGACAGGGACACACGGACACACGGACACACGGACACACGGACACACGGACAGGGACACACGGACAGGGACACACGGACAGGGACACACGGACACACGGACAGGGACACACGGACACACGGACGGGGACACACGGACACACGGACAGGGACACACGGACAGGGACACACGGACACACGGACACACGGACAGGGACACACGGACACACGGACACACGGACAGGGACACGCGGACACAGACACACGGACACACGGACGGGGACACACGGACACACGGACAGGGACACACGGACACGGACACACGGACAGGGACACACGGACAGGGACACACGGACACACGGACAGGGACACACGGACACACGGACAGGGACACACGGACACGAACAGGGACACACGGACAGGGACACACGGACATGGACACACGGACGGGGACACACAAACACACGGACAGGGACACAGGGACATGGACACACGGACAGGGACACACGGACATGGACACACGGACAGGGACACACGGACAGGGACACACGGACAGGGACACACGGACACACGGACAGGGACACAGGGACATGGACACACGGACAGGGACACACGGACATGGACACACGGACAGGGACACACGGACAGGGACACACGGACAGGGACACACGGACACACGGACAGGGACACACGGACAGGGACATACGGACACACGGACAGGGACACACGGACATGGACACACGGACATGGACACACGGACAGGGACACACGGACAGGGACACACGGACACACGGACAGGGACACACAGACACAGGGACACACAGACACACGGACAGGGACACACGGACACACGGACACATGGACACACGGACAGGGACACACGGACAGGGACACACGGACAGGGACACACGGACACACGGACAGGGACACACAGACAGGGACACACAGACAGGGACACACGGACACACGGACACATGGACAGGGACACACGTGTGTGTGTGTGTGTGTGTGTGTGTGTGTGTGTGTGTGTGTGTGTGTGTGTGTGTGTGTGTGTGTGTGTGTGTAAGAGCAGAGCAACCACAGACAGGGACACACGGACACGGACACACGGACAGGGACACACGGACACACGGACACACGGACAGGGACACACGGACACGGACACACGGACAGGGACACACGGACACACGGACACACGGACACACGGACAGGGACACACGGACAGGGACACACGGACAGGGACACACGGACACACGGACGGGGACACACGGACACACGGACAGGGACACACGGACACACGGACACACGGACGGGGACACACGGACACACGGACAGGGACACACGGACAGGGACACATGGACACACGGACAGGGACACACGGACACACGGACACACGGACAGGGACACGCGGACACAGACACACGGACACACGGACGGGGACACACGGACACACGGACAGGGACACACGGACACGGACACACGGACAGGGACACACGGACACGGACACACGGACACACGGACAGGGACACACGGACACACGGACAGGGACACACGGACACGGACAGGGACACACGGACACGGACACACGGACAGGGACACACGGACACGGACACACGGACGGGGACACACAAACACACGGACAGGGACACACGGACATGGACACACGGACAGGGACACACGGACAGGGACACACGGACAGGGACACACGGACACACGGACAGGGACACAGGGACATGGACACACGGACAGGGACACACGGACATGGACACACGGACAGGGACACACGGACAGGGACACACGGACAGGGACACACGGACACACGGACAGGGACACACGGACAGGGACATACGGACACACGGACAGGGACACACGGACATGGACACACGGACATGGACACACGGACAGGGACACACGGACAGGGACACACGGACACACGGACAGGGACACACAGACACAGGGACACACAGACACACGGACAGGGACACACGGACACACGGACACATGGACACACGGACAGGGACACACGGACAGGGACACACGGACAGGGACACACGGACACACGGACAGGGACACACAGACAGGGACACACAGACAGGGACACACGGACACACGGACACATGGACAGGGACACACGTGTGTGTGTGTGTGTGTGTGTGTGTGTGTGTGTGTGTGTGTGTGTGTGTGTGTGTGTGTGTGTGTGTGTGTGTGTGTGTGTGTGTGTAAGAGCAGAGCAACCATGTGTTCACATGTTGACATTTTCTTAGTTACCATGCCATGAGACATGCAACTCCCATCCCCCTGCAGTCTCATGTTTATAGCCAATTTCATGTTGTGAAACACAGTAGGATCATGGGCGTATTACTAGAAGGATTACCTCCGTTACACAACCAACCATATAGAGGTTCTGGAGCAGAAAAAACACCTGACAGCAAAGCTCCTGTCACTCAAACACACCAAGAATCCTCTAGTGTGTGCTTGCTACTCCCTACGTACTGGGTTTCTGACTGTGTGTGTATCTGTGTGTTGGTAGACAGGGAAGGGGGAGCCCCATGTCTTCAAGGAGAAAACCTTTAAGAAGAACCGTCAGTGTGGGGTGTGTCGTCAGAGTGTGGACAACACGGGGTCATTTTGCCGAGGTGAGTCTCTCTCTCTCTCTCTCTCTCTCTCTATCGCTCTCTCTCTCTCTCTCTCTATCGCTCTCTCTCTCTCTCTCTCTCTCTCTCTCTCTCTCTATCGCTCTCTCTCTCTCTCTCTCTATCGCTCTCTCTCTCTCTCTCTCTATCGCTCTCTCTCTCTCTCTCTCTCTCTCTCTCTCTCTATCACTCTCTCTCCCCCTCTCTCTATCGCTCTCTCTCTCTCTATCACTCTCTCTCACTCTCTGTCTCTCTCTCTCTCTATCTCTCTCTCTCTCTCTCTCTGTCTCTCTCCCTCTCTCTCTCCCCCTCTCTCTCTCTCTCCCTCTCTCTCTCCCCCTCTCTCTCTCTCTCTCGCTCTCTGTCTCTCTCTCTCCCCCCCTCTCTCTCTATCACTCTCTCTCTCTCTCCCTCTCTCTGTCTCTCTCTCTCCCCCCCCCCCCTCTCTCTCTCTCTCTCTTTCCACCCTCTTCCTCCATAGAGGATCCTGTTTAGCTGTCAGTTCTAGCTCTCTGTCTCTGTCAGAGCCCTCATGCTGCTGACTCACTGTAAGCTGCTCGTTGTCAAGGACCCTCAGACCAGCTAACATGCTACATAGAATACACCAAATTAACCTGACTAATGCTTCCCTTCTGTCTCCTTACCCACCCTCTCTGTTGTCATCCTTCTCTCTCCAGTGTGTAAAACAGCCACTCACAAGAAATGCGAGGCAAAGGTAAGACTCCAAACCGATTCACTCCTGCGTAACTTACCCAACTTATTCTACACTCTTAGAAAAAAAGATGCTACCTAGAGCTGTCCCCTTTGAAGAACCCTTTTTGGTTCCAGGTAGAACCCTTTTAGGTTCAATGTAGAACCCTTTCCACAGAGGGTTCTACATGGAACCAGAAAGAGTTCTACCTGGAACCAAAAGGTTACTTCTATAGGGAATAGCCAAAGAACCTTTTTGTAATCGTTTTTTCTAAGAGTTTACCCTCCCTGTCCCTGCTATGAGCTAGTAGCCATTGATGTGACCGACTGCACCCAAGCCCCATTTGAAAGGGTCATTGATGGAGGAGTGAATGCCAGCTTTGGCCAGGGGCAGGGAGAGACTTGGCAGACTGCAGCGGCTTTCGCCGTGCGTTATGGAAGATGGCATGTGGCAGAGATTGCTGTCCAGTCTTCGTACCATCTATTTCCATTTGAGGAAACAGCCCTAGAGGATAAGGGGAAGGGTTTGAAAAGTAGCAAACCAATACAAATCCATAGACAGTTATTTTTTTATATTAGTTTTAATCTTTTAAGATTTCTATCAAGGAATGAGCACGAAATGGTCTGCAGTAGACCTGGCATAGTATGTAGGCCACTCTTGTTCTGTGGATTGTAAAGCTCTGGCTCTGTTTCCTCGAAACAATGCTGTTGGTCAGGAAGATACTATTTCCACACTGTTGTGTTCTGTTTGGGCTCTGTTGTTTGTGGCCAGGTTGTTTTGTATAGGCTCTGTTGTTTGTGACCTGGTTGTGTTTTATATAGGCTCGGTTGTTTGTGGTCTGGTTGTGTTTTGTATAGACTCTGTTGTTTGTGGCCTGGTTGTGTTTTGTATAGGCTCTGTTGTTTGTGGCCTGGTTGTGTTTTGTATAGGCTCTGTTGTTTGTGGTCTGGTTGTGTTTTGTATAGACTCTGTTGTTTGTGGCCTGGTTGTGTTTTGTATAGGCTCTGTTGTTTGTGGTCTGGGTGTGTTTTGTATAGGCTCTGTTGTTTGTGGTCTGGTTGTGTTTTGTATAGACTCTGTTGTTTGTGGCCTGGTTGTGTTTTGTATAGGCTCTGTTGTTTGTGGTCTGGTTGTGTTTTGTATAGACTCTGTTGTTTGTGGTCTGGTTGTGTTTTGTATAGGCTCTGTTGTTTGTGGCCTGGTTGTGTTTTGTATAGACTCTGTTGTTTGTGGTCTGGTTGTGTTTTGTATAGACTCTGTTGTTTGTGGCCTGGTTGTGTTTTGTATAGGCTCTGTTGTTTGTGGTCTGGTTGTGTTTTGTATAGACTCTGTTGTTTGTGGTCTGGTTGTGTTTTGTATAGGCTCTGTTGTTTGTGGCCTGGTTGTGTTTTGTATAGACTCTGTTGTTTGTGGTCTGGTTGTGTTTTGTATAGGCTCTGTTGTTTGTGGCCTGGTCTGGTTGTGTTTTGTATAGGCTCTGTTGTTTGTGACCTGGTTGTGTTTTGTATAGGCTCGGTTGTTTGTGGCCTGGTTGTGTTTTGTATAGGCTCTGTTGTTTGTGGTCTGGTTGTGTTTTGTATAGGCTCGGTTGTTTGTGGTCTGGTTGTGTGTTGTATAGGCTCTGTTGTTTGTGACCTGGTTGTGTTTTGTATAGGCTCTGTTGTTTGTGGCCTGGTTGTGTTTTGTATAGGCTCGGTTGTTTGTGGTCTGGTTGTGTTTTGTATAGACTCTGTTGTTTGTGGTCTGGTTGTGTTTTGTATAGGCTCTGTTGTTTGTGGCCTGGTCTGGTTGTGTTTTGTATAGGCTCTGTTGTTTGTGACCTGGTTGTGTTTTGTATAGGCTCGGTTGTTTGTGGCCTGGTTGTGTTTTGTATAGGCTCTGTTGTTTGTGGTCTGGTTGTGTTTTGTATAGGCTCGGTTGTTTGTGGTCTGGTTGTGTGTTGTATAGGCTCTGTTGTTTGTGACCTGGTTGTGTTTTGTATAGGCTCTGTTGTTTGTGGCCTGGTTGTGTTTTGTATAGGCTCTGTTGTTTGTGGTCTGGTTGTGTTTTGTATAGGCTCGGTTGTTTGTGGCCTGGTTGTGTTTTGTATAGACTCTGTTGTTTGTGGTCTGGTTGTGTTTTGTATAGGCTCTGTTGTTTGTGGTCTGGTTGTGTTTTGTATAGGCTCGGTTGTTTGTGGCTTGGTTGTGTTTTGTATAGGCTCGGTTGTTTGTGGTCTGGTTGTGTTTTATATAGACTCTGTTGTTTGTGGTCTGGTTGTGTTTTGTATAGGCTCTGTTGTTTGTGGTCTGGTTGTGTTTTGTATAGGCTCTGTTGTTTGTGGTCTGGTTGTGTTTTGTATAGGCTCTGTTGTTTGTGACCTGGTTGTGTTTTGTATAGGCTCTGTTGTTTGTGACCTGGTTGTGTTTTGTATAGACTCTGTTGTTTGTGGTCTGGTTGTGTTTTGTATAGGCTCTGTTGTTTGTGGCCTGGTTGTGTTTTGTATAGGCTCTGTTGTTTGTGGTCTGGTTGTGTTTTGTATAGGCTCTGTTGTTTGTGGTCTGGTTGTGTTTTGTATAGGCTCTGTTGTTTGTGGTCTGGTTGTGTTTTGTATAGGCTCGGTTGTTTGTGGTCTGGTTGTGTTTTGTATAGGCTCTGTTGTTTGTGGTCTGGTTGTGTTTTATATAGACTCTGTTGTTTGTGGTCTGGTTGTGTTTTGTATAGGCTCTGTTGTTTGTGGCCTGGTTGTGTTTTGTATAGGCTCTGTTGTTTGTGGTCTGGTTGTGTTTTGTATAGACTCTGTTGTTTGTGGCCTGGTTGTGTTTTGTATAGGCTCTGTTGTTTGTGGTCTGGTTGTGTTTTGTATAGGCTCTGTTGTTTGTGGCCTGGTTGTGTTTTGTATAGACTCTGTTGTTTGTGGTCTGGTTGTGTTTTGTATAGGCTCTGTTGTTTGTGGCCTGGTCTGGTTGTGTTTTGTATAGGCTCTGTTGTTTGTGACCTGGTTGTGTTTTGTATAGGCTCGGTTGTTTGTGGCCTGGTTGTGTTTTGTATAGACTCTGTTGTTTGTGGTCTGGTTGTGTTTTGTATAGGCTCGGTTGTTTGTGACCTGGTTGTGTGTTGTATAGGCTTGGTTGTTTGTGGTCTGGTTGTGTTTTGTATAGGCTCGGTTGTTTGTGGCCTGGTTGTGTTTTGTATAGGCTTGGTTGTTTGTGGTCTGGTTGTGTTTTGTATAGGCTCTGTTGTTTGTGGCCAGGTTGTGTTTTGTATAGGCTCGGTTGTTTGTGGTCTGGTTGTGTTTTATATAGACTCTGTTGTTTGTGGCCTGGTTGTGTTTTGTATAGGCTCGGTTGTTTGTGGTCTGGTTGTGTGTTGTATAGGCTCGGTTGTTTGTGGTCTGGTTGTGTTTTGTATAGGCTCGGTTGTTTGTGGTCTGGTTGTGTGTTGTATAGGCTCGGTTGTTTGTGGTCTGGTTGTGTGTTGTATAGGCTCGGTTGTTTGTGGTCTGGTTGTGTTTTGTATAGGCTCGGTTGTTTGTGACCTGGTTGTGTTTTGTATAGGCTCGGTTGTTTGTGGTCTGGTTGTGTTTTGTATAGGCTCGGTTGTTTGTGACCTGGTTGTGTTTTGTATAGGCTCTGTTGTTTGTGACCTGGTTGTGTTTTGTATAGGCTCGGTTGTTTGTGGCCTGGTTGTGTTTTGTATAGGCTTGGTTGTTTGAGGTCTGGTTGTGTTTTGTATAGGCTCTGTTGTTTGTGACCTGGTTGTGTTTTGTATAGGCTCTGTTGTTTGTGACCTGGTTGTGTTTTGTATAGGCTCGGTTGTTTGTGGTCTGGTTGTGTTTTGTATAGGCTCGGTTGTTTGTGGCCTGGTTGTGTTTTGTATAGGCTCGGTTGTTTGTGAAGGGTTGTGTTTTGTATAGGCTCTGTTGTTTGTGGTCTGGTTGTGTTTTGTATAGGCTCTGTTGTTTGTGACCTGGTTGTGTTTTGTATAGGCTCTGTTGTTTGTGGTCTGGTTGTGTTTTGTATAGGCTCTGTTGTTTGTGGCCTGGTTGTGTTTTGTATAGACTCTGTTGTTTGTGGCCTGGTTGTGTTTTGTATAGACTCTGTTGTTTGTGGCCTGGTTGTGTTTTGTATAGACTCTGTTGTTTGTGGCCTGGTTGTGTTTTGTATAGACTCTGCTGTTTGTGGTCTGGTTGTGTTTTGTATAGACTCTGCTGTTTGTGGTCTGGTTGTGTTTTGTATAGGCTCTGTTGTTTGTGACCTGGTTTTGTTTTGTATAGGCTCGGTTGTTTGTGGCCTGGTTGTGTTTTGTATAGACTCTGTTGTTTGTGGTCTGGTTGTGTTTTGTATTGGCTTGGTTGTTTGTGGTCTGGTTGTGTTTTGTATAGGCTCTGTTGTTTGTGGTCTGGTTGTGTTTTGTATAGGCTCTGTTGTTTGTGGTCTGGTTGTGTGTTGTATAGGCTTGGTTGTTTGTGGTCTGGTTGTGTTTTGTATAGACTCTGTTGTTTGTGACCTGGTTGTGTTTTGTATAGGCTCTGTTGTTTGTGGCCTGGTCTGGTTGTGTTTTGTATAGGCTCTGTTGTTTGTGACCTGGTTGTGTTTTGTATAGGCTCTGTTGTTTGTGGTCTGGTTGTGTTTTGTATAGGCTCTGTTGTTTGTGGTCTGGTTGTGTTTTGTATAGGCTCTGTTGTTTGTGGTCTGGTTGTGTGTTGTATAGGCTTGGTTGTTTGTGGTCTGGTTGTGTTTTGTATAGGCTCTGTTGTTTGTGGTCTGGTTGTGTTTTGTATTGGCTTGGTTGTTTGTGGTCTGGTTGTGTTTTGTATAGGCTCTGTTGTTTGTGGTCTGGTTGTGTTTTGTATAGGCTTGGTTGTTTGTGACCTGGTTGTGTGTTGTATAGGCTCGGTTGTTTGTGGTCTGGTTGTGTTTTGTATAGGCTCTGTTGTTTGTGACCTGGTTGTGTTTTGTATAGGCTCTGTTGTTTGTGGCCTGGTCTGGTTGTGTTTTGTATAGGCTTGGTTGTTTGTGGTCTGGTTGTGTTTTGTATAGGCTCTGTTGTTTGTGGTCTGGTTGTGTTTTGTATAGACTCTGTTGTTTGTGACCTGGTTGTGTTTTGTATAGGCTCTGTTGTTTGTGGTCTGGTTGTGTTTTGTATAGACTCTGTTGTTTGTGGTCTGGTTGTGTTTTGTATAGGCTCTGTTGTTTGTGGTCTGGTTGTGTTTTGTATAGGCTCTGTTGTTTGTGGTCTGGTTGTGTTTTGTATAGGCTCTGTTGTTTGTGGTCTGGTTGTGTTTTGTATAGGCTCTGTTGTTTGTGGTCTGGTTGTGTTTTGTATAGGCTCTGTTGTTTGTGGTCTGGTTGTGTTTTGTATTGGCTCTGTTGTTTGTGGTCTGGTTGTGTTTTGTATAGACTCTGTTGTTTGTGGCCTGGCCTGGTTGTGTTTTGTATAGACTCTGTTGTTTGTGGCCTGGTTGTGTTTTGTATAGGCTCTGTTGTTTGTGGTCTGGTTGTGTTTTGTATAGGCTTGGTTGTTTGTGGTCTGGTTGTGTTTTGTATAGGCTCTGTTGTTTGTGGTCTGGTTGTGTTGTGTATAGGCTCGGTTGTTTGTGGCCTGGCCTGGTTGTGTTGGGGTCTGGAAATGATAGCTGCATAGCTGAGAGTGGGCTGTTGACTGGTGGTGGCTGGTGAAATGTCCCGGCAGTGATAGCCATCGGTCCTGCCCAGGAAGGGAGAGGCCAGGCCAGCCTCTGGGGGTGTGGGACTCTGGCCTCTCAACTGGCCTTAAGACCTTGAACACTGTTAGGCTGTTCTCTACAAGACATTGAACACTGTTAGGCTGTTCTCTACAAGACATTGAACACTGTTAGGCTACCCTACAAGACATTGAACACTGTTAGGCTACTCTACAAGGCATTGAACACTGTTAGGCTACTCTACAAGACATTGAACACTGTTAGGCTACTCTACAAGGCATTGAACACTGTTAGGCTACTCTACAAGACATTGAACACTGTTAGGCTGTTCTCTATAAGACATTGAACACTGTTAGGCTACTCTACAAGACATTGAACACTGTTAGGCTGTTCTCTACAAGACATTGAACACTGTTAGGCTGTTCTCTACAAGACATTGAACACTGTTAGGCTGTTCTCTATAAGACATTGAACACTGTTAGGCTACTCTACAAGACATTGAACACTGTTAGGCTGTTCTCTACAAGACATTGATCATATTTGTCTGCTTTTCACGTTAACCTTGAATGTCTTAGTTGGGTATGTAACATCTCAGTTTCCTCCTGTCATGTACTTTCTCCATGAATCTGGAGGAATCCTCATTCACTAGGCATCTGTGAACCACTGTACTGTCATTATGACTACATGGACATCCTTTAACAGACAAGTGTTGCTATACGCCTTGTGACAAAGTAAAAAATCAACACAAATAAAATGGTGTATGTCACATGCTTCGTAAACAACAGGTGTAGACTAACAGTGAAATGCTTAGTTACGGGCCCTTCCCAACAATGCGGAGAGAAACAACAGGTGTAGACTAACAGTGAAATGCTTAGTTACGGGCCCTTCCCAACAATGCGGAGAGAAACAACAGGTGTAGACTAACAGTGAAATGCTTAGTTACGGGCCCTTCCCAACAACGCGGAGAGAAACAACAGGTGTAGACTAACAGTGAAATGCTTAGTTACGGGCCCTTCCCAACAACGCGGAGAGAAACAACAGGTGTAGACTAACAGTGAAATGCTTAGTTACGGGCCCTTCCCAACAACGTGGAGAGAAACAACAGGTGTAGACTAACAGTGAAATGCTTAGTTACGGGCCCTTCCCAACAACGCGGAGAGAAACAACAGGTGTAGTAGACTAACAGTGAAATGCTTAGTTACGGGCCCTTCCCATAACTAACGGGCCCTTCCCAATAGCACAAGGAATAAATCCACAATGAGTAACGATAACTTGGCTATATACACAGGACACCAGTACCGAGTCGATGTGGAGGGGTACGTGGTACTTGAGGTAGATATGTAGATACTGTATGGGTAGGGACAAAGTGACTAGGCAACAGGATAGATAATAAGCAGTTGCAGCAGCGTATGTGATGAGTCCGAAGACTTAGTTCAACAGGGGGTCAATGCAGGTAGTCCGGGTAGCTATTTGGTTAACTTTTTAACTAACTATTTAGCAGTCTTATGGCTTGGAGGTAGAAGCTGTGCAGGGTCTTGTTGGTTCCAGACTCAGTGCATTGGTAGCGCCTTCCGTGCGGTAGCAGAGAGAACAGTCTATGAGTTGAGTGGCTTGAGTCTTTGACAATTTTTAGGGCCTTCTTTTGACACCGCCTGGTATAGAGGTCTTGGATGGCAGGGAGCTTGGCCCAGGGTATGCACTACCCTCTGTAGTTCCTTACGGTCGGATGACAAGCAGTTACCATACCCAGTGGTGATGCAGCCAGTCAAGATGCTCTCAATGGTGCAGCTGTAGAACTTTTTGAGGATCTGAGGGCTCATGCCAAATATTTTCTGCCTCCTTAGGGGGAAGAGGTGTTGTCGTACCTTCTTCACAACTGTGTTGGTGTGTGTGGATCATGATTATTCCTTAGGGATGTGGAGACCGAGAAACTTGAAGCTCTCGACCCGCTCCACTACAACCCTGTGGATGGGGTTGTGCTTGGCACTCCGTTTCCTGTAGTCCATGATCAGCTCTTTTGTCTTGCTGATGTTGAGGGAGAGGTTGTTGTCCTGGCAACCACACTGCCAGGTCACTGACCTCCTCTCTGTAGTCCATGATCAGCTCTTTTGTCTTGCTGATGTTGAGGGAAAGGTTGTTGGCAGGTCTATGACCTCCTCCCTATAGGCTGTCTCATCATCATCGTTGATATGGCCTACCACCATCGTGTAGTCAGCAAACTTAATGATGCCGTTGGAGTCGTGTGTGGCCACGCAGTCATGGGTGAACAGGGAGTACAGGAGGGACTAAGCACGCACCCCTGAGGGGACTCCATGTTGAGTGTCAGTGTGGCGGAAGTGTTGTTGCCTAACATCACAACTTGTGGGTAGGCAACAAGGATCCAGTTTCAGATGGAGGGGTTCAGTCCCAGGGTACTGAGCTTAGTGATGAGCTTGAAGGGCACTATGGTGTTGAACGCTGAGCTGTAGTTAATGAACAATATTCTCACATAGGTGTTCCTCTTGTCCAGGTGGGTAAGGGCAGTGTGGAGTGCAATCAAGATTACGTCATCTATGGATCTGTTGGAGCGATATGTGAATTGGATTGGGTCCAGGGTGTCTGGGATGATAGTGTTGATGTGTGCCATGACCAGCCTTTCAAAGCATTTCATGGCTACAGATGTGAGTACTACGGGGAGGTAGTCATTTAGACAGGTTACCTTGGTGTTCTTCGGCACAGGGACTATGGTGGTCTGCTTGAAACATGTAGGTATTACAGACTGGGCCAGGGAGAGGTTGAAAATGTAATTGAAGACACTTGCCAGCTGATCAGCGCATGCTCTGAGTATACGTCCTGGTAATCCATCTGGCCCAGAGGCCTTGTGAATGTTAACCTGTTTAAAGGTCTTACTCAAATCGGCTACGGAGAGCGAGATCACACAGTCGTCCAGAACAGTTACTTCACTGTCCTGTCAGTGCTCCCTCAGGAAAAGCACTTCATCTTCTCTTCCCAGAATAAAGCATTTCCTGGAAAACAAAGTGACCAGAATAAAGAAGTCTGTGTACTTCTCTCTATGACTTCCCCTCTTGTTTCTCTCTGTGGCTTCCTTTCTTGTACTTGTCTTGTGGAGTTGCTGTCAGTCATCCAAACATGAAGTCAACAACCTACAGCTGGCTCATCTCTTTCATGAACAATCCCACTTCAAAAATACACAAATACGCCAAAACAGTGTTTTATTTCAGCGTGTTCTCTGTGTAGAGAACAACTTATCTGTGAGCTGGAGTTGTCCACAGGGAGTGAAGGGTTAAGGGTTGGGTAATGTTGCCCATGATGAGCTGCCCAAATATGTCAGGAAGAAAGACATTTCTCCTATTTTGGGGAGGAATAGTCTAAAGTTGTTTATGTTAAAATCAACAAGAGGAAGTGTAGAATCGAAATAGAATGGCTGTCTGGTCATCGTTAGGGAGTCGGAGTCACCCTGTCACAGAGTCATGATAATTGCCGGGGTAGATAGAGTGGCTTGTTTTTAATGTGGTCATACTAATGAGTGAGTGCGTGTGATGCTGATCAGCATTAAAACCATAAGCGTGACAGCTGACTTAGCAGCTCTGGGGTTCTGCCAGATGACCCTTGGTAGAGGGGAAATAAAGCCAGGGTAATTGGCCACTGTTCTGTTATTTTCTGTGCCGAGTGCTGAAAAGTCTCCCTATCATCCCAAGAATGTCTTCTACCTCTCTCCGCCAAGGTCAGAGGCAGACCATGGAAATGTGTTCGGTGCCGTGGAGTCACGTCCAGGTTATTGCCAGTTATAGGTTCATAAAGACAATGAACTGACTACTATGGGATTTTCCATTGTTGATCTCTGGCAATCTCGCCTTGCAGATTTTTTCAGTTCTGTTTATTTACCACTGTTTATTTACCACTTTATTTACCACTGTTTATTTACCACTGTTTATTTACCACTTTATTTACCACTGTTTATTTACCACTGTTTATTTTTGTCCAGCATTGCTCTTTGAATACTTGTTTCACTTGGAGGAGGGGTGGAGGAGAGGATAGGAGACGAGGGGGTTGTTGTAGTCACTGTTAACACTGGCTCCATGACTGGGAGGAAGGAGGGGTGGAGGAGAGGATAGGAGACGAGGGGGTTGTTGTAGTCACTGTTAACACTGGCTCCATGACTGGGAGGAAGGAGGGGTGGAGGAGAGGATAGGAGACGAGGGGGTTGTTGTAGTCACTGTTAACACTGGCTCCATGACTGGGAGGAAGGAGGGGTGGAGGAGAGGATAGGAGACGAGGGGGTTGTTGTAGTCACTGTTAACACTGGCTCCATGACTGGGAGGAAGGAGGGGTGGAGGAGAGGATAGGAGACGAGGGGGTTGTTGTAGTCACTGTTAACACTGGCTCCATGACTGGGAGGAAGGAGGGGAGGAGGAGAGGATAGGAGACGAGGGGGTTGTTGTAGTCACTGTTAACACTGGCTCCATGACTGGGAGGAAGGAGGGGTGGAGGAGAGGATAGGAGACGAGGGGGTTGTTGTAGTCACTGTTAACACTGGCTCCATGACTGGGAGGAAGGAGGGGTGGAGGAGAGGATAGGAGACGAGGGGGTTGTTGTAGTCACTGTTAACACTGGCTCCATGACTGGGAGGAAGGAGGGGTGGAGGAGAGGATAGGAGACGAGGGGGTTGTTGTAGTCACTGTTAACACTGGCTCCATGACTGGGAGGAAGGAGGGGTGGAGGAGAGGATAGGAGACGAGGGGGTTGTTGTAGTCACTGTTAACACTGGCTCCATGACTGGGAGGAAGGAGGGGTGGAGGAGAGGATAGGAGACGAGGGGGTTGTTGTAGTCACTGTTAACACTGGCTCCATGACTGGGAGGAAGGAGGGGTGGAGGAGAGGATAGGAGACGAGGGGGTTGTTGTAGTCACTGTTAACACTGGCTCCATGACTGGGAGGAAGGAGGGGTGGAGGAGAGGATAGGAGACGAGGGGGTTGTTGTAGTCACTGTTAACACTGGCTCCATGACTGGGAGGAAGGAGGGGTGGAGGAGAGGATAGGAGACGAGGGGGTTGTTGTAGTCACTGTTAACACTGGCTCCATGACTGGGAGGAAGGAGGGGTGGAGGAGAGGATAGGAGACGAGGGGGTTGTTGTAGTCACTGTTAACACTGGCTCCATGACTGGGAGGAAGGAGGGGTGGAGGAGAGGATAGGAGACGAGGGGGTTGTTGTAGTCACTGTTAACACTGGCTCCATGACTGGGAGGAAGGAGGGGTGGAGGAGAGGATAGGAGACGAGGGGGTTGTTGTAGTCACTGTTAACACTGGCTCCATGACTGGGAGGAAGGAGGGGTGGAGGAGAGGATAGGAGACGAGGGGGTTGTTGTAGTCACTGTTAACACTGGCTCCATGACTGGGAGGAAGGAGGGGTGGAGGAGAGGATAGGAGACGAGGGGGTTGTTGTAGTCACTGTTAACACTGGCTCCATGACTGGGAGGAAGGAGGGGAGGAGGAGAGGATAGGAGACGAGGGGGTTGTTGTAGTCACTGTTAACACTGGCTCCATGACTGGGAGGAAGGAGGGGTGGATGAGAGGATAGGAGACGAGGGGGTTGTTGTAGTCACTGTTAACACTGGCTCCATGACTGGGAGGAAGGAGGGGTGGAGGAGAGGATAGGAGACGAGGGGGTTGTTGTAGTCACTGTTAACACTGGCTCCATGACTGGGAGGAAGGAGGGGAGGAGGAGAGGGGAGGAGACGAGGGGGTTGTTGTAGTCACTGTTAACACTGGCTCCATGACTGGGAGGAAGGAGGGGTGGAGGAGAGGATAGGAGACGAGGGGGTTGTTGTAGTCACTGTTAACACTGGCTCCATGACTGGGAGGAAGGAGGGGTGGAGGAGAGGATAGGAGACGAGGGGGTTGTTGTAGTCACTGTTAACACTGGCTCCATGACTGGGAGGAAGGAGGGGTGGATGAGAGGATAGGAGACGAGGGGGTTGTTGTAGTCACTGTTAACACTGGCTCCATGACTGGGAGGAAGGAGGGGAGGAGGAGAGGATAGGAGACGAGGGGGTTGTTGTAGTCACTGTTAACACTGGCTCCATGACTGGGAGGAAGGAGGGGTGGATGAGAGGATAGGAGACGAGGGGGTTGTTGTAGTCACTGTTAACACTGGCTCCATGACTGGGAGGAAGGAGGGGTGGAGGAGAGGATAGGAGACGAGGGGGTTGTTGTAGTCACTGTTAACACTGGCTCCATGACTGGGAGGAAGGAGGGGTGGATGAGAGGATAGGAGACGAGGGGGTTGTTGTAGTCACTGTTAACACTGGCTCCATGACTGGGAGGAAGGAGGGGAGGAGGAGAGGATAGGAGACGAGGGGGTTGTTGTAGTCACTGTTAACACTGGCTCCATGACTGGGAGGAAGGAGGGGTGGATGAGAGGATAGGAGACGAGGGGGTTGTTGTAGTCACTGTTAACACTGGCTCCATGACTGGGAGGAAGGAGGGGTGGAGGAGAGGATAGGAGACGAGGGGGTTGTTGTAGTCACTGTTAACACTGGCTCCATGACTGGGAGGAAGGAGGGGAGGAGGAGAGGGGAGGAGACGAGGGGGTTGTTGTAGTCACTGTTAACACTGGCTCCATGACTGGGAGGAAGGAGGGGAGGAGGAGAGGATAGGAGACGAGGGGGTTGTTGTAGTCACTGTTAACACTGGCTCCATGACTGGGAGGAAGGAGGGGTGGAGGAGAGGATAGGAGACGAGGGGGTTGTTGTAGTCACTGTTAACACTGGCTCCATGACTGGGAGGAAGGAGGGGTGGAGGAGAGGATAGGAGACGAGGGGGTTGTTGTAGTCACTGTTAACACTGGCTCCATGACTGGGAGGAAGGAGGGGAGGAGGAGAGGATAGGAGACGAGGGGGTTGTTGTAGTCACTGTTAACACTGGCTCCATGACTGGGAGGAAGGAGGGGTGGAGGAGAGGATAGGAGACGAGGGGGTTGTTGTAGTCACTGTTAACACTGGCTCCATGACTGGGAGGAAGGAGGGGAGGAGGAGAGGGGAGGAGACGAGGGGGTTGTTGTAGTCACTGTTAACACTGGCTCCATGACTGGGAGGAAGGAGGGGTGGAGGAGAGGATAGGAGACGAGGGGGTTGTTGTAGTCACTGTTAACACTGGCTCCATGACTGGGAGGAAGGAGGGGAGGAGGAGAGGATAGGAGACGAGGGGGTTGTTGTAGTCACTGTTAACACTGGCTCCATGACTGGGAGGAAGGAGGGGTGGAGGAGAGGATAGGAGACGAGGGGGTTGTTGTAGTCACTGTTAACACTGGCTCCATGACTGGGAGGAAGGAGGGGAGGAGGAGAGGATAGGAGACGAGGGGGTTGTTGTAGTCACTGTTAACACTGGCTCCATGACTGGGAGGAAGGAGGGGAGGAGGAGAGGATAGGAGACGAGGGGGTTGTTGTAGTCACTGTTAACACTGGCTCCATGACTGGGAGGAAGGAGGGGTGGAGGAGAGGATAGGAGACGAGGGGGTTGTTGTAGTCACTGTTAACACTGGCTCCATGACTGGGAGGAAGGAGGGGAGGAGGAGAGGATAGGAGACGAGGGGGTTGTTGTAGTCACTGTTAACACTGGCTCCATGACTGGGAGGAAGGAGGGGTGGAGGAGAGGATAGGAGACGAGGGGGTTGTTGTAGTCACTGTTAACACTGGCTCCATGACTGGGAGGAAGGAGGGGAGGAGGAGAGGATAGGAGACGAGGGGGTTGTTGTAGTCACTGTTAACACTGGCTCCATGACTGGGAGGAAGGAGGGGAGGAGGAGAGGATAGGAGACGAGGGGGTTGTTGTAGTCACTGTTAACACTGGCTCCATGACTGGGAGGAAGGAGGGGTGGAGGAGAGGGGAGGAGACGAGGGGGTTGTTGTAGTCACTGTTAACACTGGCTCCATGACTGGGAGGAAGGAGGGGTGGAGGAGAGGATAGGAGACGAGGGGGTTGTTGTAGTCACTGTTAACACTGGCTCCATGACTGGGAGGAAGGAGGGGAGGAGGAGAGGATAGGAGACGAGGGGGTTGTTGTAGTCACTGTTAACACTGGCTCCATGACTGGGAGGAAGGAGGGGAGGAGGAGAGGATAGGAGACGAGGGGGTTGTTGTAGTCACTGTTAACACTGGCTCCATGACTGGGAGGAAGGAGGGGTGGAGGAGAGGGGAGGAGACGAGGGGGTTGTTGTAGTCACTGTTAACACTGGCTCCATGACTGGGAGGAAGGAGGGGTGGAGGAGAGGATAGGAGACGAGGGGGTTGTTGTAGTCACTGTTAACACTGGCTCCATGACTGGGAGGAAGGAGGGGTGGAGGAGAGGATAGGAGACGAGGGGGTTGTTGTAGTCACTGTTAACACTGGCTCCATGACTGGGAGGAAGGAGGGGAGGAGGAGAGGATAGGAGACGAGGGGGTTGTTGTAGTCACTGTTAACACTGGCTCCATGACTGGGAGGAAGGAGGGGTGGAGGAGAGGATAGGAGACGAGGGGGTTGTTGTAGTCACTGTTAACACTGGCTCCATGACTGGGAGGAAGGAGGGGAGGAGGAGAGGGGAGGAGACGAGGGGGTTGTTGTAGTCACTGTTAACACTGGCTCCATGACTGGGAGGAAGGAGGGGTGGAGGAGAGGATAGGAGACGAGGGGGTTGTTGTAGTCACTGTTAACACTGGCTCCATGACTGGGAGGAAGGAGGGGTGGAGGAGAGGATAGGAGACGAGGGGGTTGTTGTAGTCACTGTTAACACTGGCTCCATGACTGGGAGGAAGGAGGGGAGGAGGAGAGGATAGGAGACGAGGGGGTTGTTGTAGTCACTGTTAACACTGGCTCCATGACTGGGAGGAAGGAGGGGTGGAGGAGAGGATAGGAGACGAGGGGGTTGTTGTAGTCACTGTTAACACTGGCTCCATGACTGGGAGGAAGGAGGGGTGGAGGAGAGGATAGGAGACGAGGGGGTTGTTGTAGTCACTGTTAACACTGGCTCCATGACTGGGAGGAAGGAGGGGAGGAGGAGAGGATAGGAGACGAGGGGGTTGTTGTAGTCACTGTTAACACTGGCTCCATGACTGGGAGGAAGGAGGGGTGGAGGAGAGGATAGGAGACGAGGGGGTTGTTGTAGTCACTGTTAACACTGGCTCCATGACTGGGAGGAAGGAGGGGAGGAGGAGAGGGGAGGAGACGAGGGGGTTGTTGTAGTCACTGTTAACACTGGCTCCATGACTGGGAGGAAGGAGGGGTGGAGGAGAGGATAGGAGACGAGGGGGTTGTTGTAGTCACTGTTAACACTGGCTCCATGACTGGGAGGAAGGAGGGGTGGAGGAGAGGATAGGAGACGAGGGGGTTGTTGTAGTCACTGTTAACACTGGCTCCATGACTGGGAGGAAGGAGGGGAGGAGGAGAGGATAGGAGACGAGGGGGTTGTTGTAGTCACTGTTAACACTGGCTCCATGACTGGGAGGAAGGAGGGGTGGAGGAGAGGATAGGAGACGAGGGGGTTGTTGTAGTCACTGTTAACACTGGCTCCATGACTGGGAGGAAGGAGGGGAGGAGGAGAGGATAGGAGACGAGGGGGTTGTTGTAGTCACTGTTAACACTGGCTCCATGACTGGGAGGAAGGAGGGGAGGAGGAGAGGATAGGAGACGAGGGGGTTGTTGTAGTCACTGTTAACACTGGCTCCATGACTGGGAGGAAGGAGGGGTGGAGGAGAGGATAGGAGACGAGGGGGTTGTTGTAGTCACTGTTAACACTGGCTCCATGACTGGGAGGAAGGAGGGGTGGAGGAGAGGATAGGAGACGAGGGGGTTGTTGTAGTCACTGTTAACACTGGCTCCATGACTGGGAGGAAGGAGGGGTGGAGGAGAGGATAGGAGACGAGGGGGTTGTTGTAGTCACTGTTAACACTGGCTCCATGACTGGGAGGAAGGAGGGGAGGAGGAGAGGATAGGAGACGAGGGGGTTGTTGTAGTCACTGTTAACACTGGCTCCATGACTGGGAGGAAGGAGGGGAGGAGGAGAGGATAGGAGACGAGGGGGTTGTTGTAGTCACTGTTAACACTGGCTCCATGACTGGGAGGAAGGAGGGGTGGAGGAGAGGGGAGGAGACGAGGGGGTTGTTGTAGTCACTGTTAACACTGGCTCCATGACTGGGAGGAAGGAGGGGTGGAGGAGAGGATAGGAGACGAGGGGGTTGTTGTAGTCACTGTTAACACTGGCTCCATGACTGGGAGGAAGGAGGGGAGGAGGAGAGGATAGGAGACGAGGGGGTTGTTGTAGTCACTGTTAACACTGGCTCCATGACTGGGAGGAAGGAGGGGTGGAGGAGAGGGGAGGAGACGAGGGGGTTGTTGTAGTCACTGTTAACACTGGCTCCATGACTGGGAGGAAGGAGGGGTGGAGGAGAGGATAGGAGACGAGGGGGTTGTTGTAGTCACTGTTAACACTGGCTCCATGACTGGGAGGAAGGAGGGGTGGAGGAGAGGATAGGAGACGAGGGGGTTGTTGTAGTCACTGTTAACACTGGCTCCATGACTGGGAGGAAGGAGGGGAGGAGGAGAGGGGAGGAGACGAGGGGGTTGTTGTAGTCACTGTTAACACTGGCTCCATGACTGGGAGGAAGGAGGGGTGGAGGAGAGGATAGGAGACGAGGGGGTTGTTGTAGTCACTGTTAACACTGGCTCCATGACTGGGAGGAAGGAGGGGTGGAGGAGAGGATAGGAGACGAGGGGGTTGTTGTAGTCACTGTTAACACTGGCTCCATGACTGGGAGGAAGGAGGGGAGGAGGAGAGGATAGGAGACGAGGGGGTTGTTGTAGTCACTGTTAACACTGGCTCCATGACTGGGAGGAAGGAGGGGTGGAGGAGAGGATAGGAGACGAGGGGGTTGTTGTAGTCACTGTTAACACTGGCTCCATGACTGGGAGGAAGGAGGGGAGGAGGAGAGGATAGGAGACGAGGGGGTTGTTGTAGTCACTGTTAACACTGGCTCCATGACTGGGAGGAAGGAGGGGAGGAGGAGAGGATAGGAGACGAGGGGGTTGTTGTAGTCACTGTTAACACTGGCTCCATGACTGGGAGGAAGGAGGGGTGGAGGAGAGGATAGGAGACGAGGGGGTTGTTGTAGTCACTGTTAACACTGGCTCCATGACTGGGAGGAAGGAGGGGTGGAGGAGAGGATAGGAGACGAGGGGGTTGTTGTAGTCACTGTTAACACTGGCTCCATGACTGGGAGGAAGGAGGGGAGGAGGAGAGGATAGGAGACGAGGGGGTTGTTGTAGTCACTGTTAACACTGGCTCCATGACTGGGAGGAAGGAGGGGTGGAGGAGAGGATAGGAGACGAGGGGGTTGTTGTAGTCACTGTTAACACTGGCTCCATGACTGGGAGGAAGGAGGGGAGGAGGAGAGGGGAGGAGACGAGGGGGTTGTTGTAGTCACTGTTAACACTGGCTCCATGACTGGGAGGAAGGAGGGGTGGAGGAGAGGATAGGAGACGAGGGGGTTGTTGTAGTCACTGTTAACACTGGCTCCATGACTGGGAGGAAGGAGGGGTGGAGGAGAGGATAGGAGACGAGGGGGTTGTTGTAGTCACTGTTAACACTGGCTCCATGACTGGGAGGAAGGAGGGGAGGAGGAGAGGATAGGAGACGAGGGGGTTGTTGTAGTCACTGTTAACACTGGCTCCATGACTGGGAGGAAGGAGGGGTGGAGGAGAGGATAGGAGACGAGGGGGTTGTTGTAGTCACTGTTAACACTGGCTCCATGACTGGGAGGAAGGAGGGGAGGAGGAGAGGATAGGAGACGAGGGGGTTGTTGTAGTCACTGTTAACACTGGCTCCATGACTGGGAGGAAGGAGGGGAGGAGGAGAGGATAGGAGACGAGGGGGTTGTTGTAGTCACTGTTAACACTGGCTCCATGACTGGGAGGAAGGAGGGGTGGAGGAGAGGATAGGAGACGAGGGGGTTGTTGTAGTCACTGTTAACACTGGCTCCATGACTGGGAGGAAGGAGGGGTGGAGGAGAGGATAGGAGACGAGGGGGTTGTTGTAGTCACTGTTAACACTGGCTCCATGACTGGGAGGAAGGAGGGGTGGAGGAGAGGATAGGAGACGAGGGGGTTGTTGTAGTCACTGTTAACACTGGCTCCATGACTGGGAGGAAGGAGGGGAGGAGAAGAGGATAGGAGACGAGGGGGTTGTTGTAGTCACTGTTAACACTGGCTCCATGACTGGGAGGAAGGAGGGGAGGAGGAGAGGATAGGAGACGAGGGGGTTGTTGTAGTCACTGTTAACACTGGCTCCATGACTGGGAGGAAGGAGGGGTGGAGGAGAGGGGAGGAGACGAGGGGGTTGTTGTAGTCACTGTTAACACTGGCTCCATGACTGGGAGGAAGGAGGGGTGGAGGAGAGGATAGGAGACGAGGGGGTTGTTGTAGTCACTGTTAACACTGGCTCCATGACTGGGAGGAAGGAGGGGAGGAGGAGAGGATAGGAGACGAGGGGGTTGTTGTAGTCACTGTTAACACTGGCTCCATGACTGGGAGGAAGGAGGGGAGGAGGAGAGGATAGGAGACGAGGGGGTTGTTGTAGTCACTGTTAACACTGGCTCCATGACTGGGAGGAAGGAGGGGTGGAGGAGAGGGGAGGAGACGAGGGGGTTGTTGTAGTCACTGTTAACACTGGCTCCATGACTGGGAGGAAGGAGGGGTGGAGGAGAGGATAGGAGACGAGGGGGTTGTTGTAGTCACTGTTAACACTGGCTCCATGACTGGGAGGAAGGAGGGGTGGAGGAGAGGATAGGAGACGAGGGGGTTGTTGTAGTCACTGTTAACACTGGCTCCATGACTGGGAGGAAGGAGGGGAGGAGGAGAGGGGAGGAGACGAGGGGGTTGTTGTAGTCACTGTTAACACTGGCTCCATGACTGGGAGGAAGGAGGGGTGGAGGAGAGGATAGGAGACGAGGGGGTTGTTGTAGTCACTGTTAACACTGGCTCCATGACTGGGAGGAAGGAGGGGTGGAGGAGAGGATAGGAGACGAGGGGGTTGTTGTAGTCACTGTTAACACTGGCTCCATGACTGGGAGGAAGGAGGGGAGGAGGAGAGGATAGGAGACGAGGGGGTTGTTGTAGTCACTGTTAACACTGGCTCCATGACTGGGAGGAAGGAGGGGTGGAGGAGAGGATAGGAGACGAGGGGGTTGTTGTAGTCACTGTTAACACTGGCTCCATGACTGGGAGGAAGGAGGGGAGGAGGAGAGGATAGGAGACGAGGGGGTTGTTGTAGTCACTGTTAACACTGGCTCCATGACTGGGAGGAAGGAGGGGAGGAGGAGAGGATAGGAGACGAGGGGGTTGTTGTAGTCACTGTTAACACTGGCTCCATGACTGGGAGGAAGGAGGGGTGGAGGAGAGGATAGGAGACGAGGGGGTTGTTGTAGTCACTGTTAACACTGGCTCCATGACTGGGAGGAAGGAGGGGTGGAGGAGAGGATAGGAGACGAGGGGGTTGTTGTAGTCACTGTTAACACTGGCTCCATGACTGGGAGGAAGGAGGGGTGGAGGAGAGGATAGGAGACGAGGGGGTTGTTGTAGTCACTGTTAACACTGGCTCCATGACTGGGAGGAAGGAGGGGAGGAGGAGAGGATAGGAGACGAGGGGGTTGTTGTAGTCACTGTTAACACTGGCTCCATGACTGGGAGGAAGGAGGGGAGGAGGAGAGGATAGGAGACGAGGGGGTTGTTGTAGTCACTGTTAACACTGGCTCCATGACTGGGAGGAAGGAGGGGTGGAGGAGAGGGGAGGAGACGAGGGGGTTGTTGTAGTCACTGTTAACACTGGCTCCATGACTGGGAGGAAGGAGGGGTGGAGGAGAGGATAGGAGACGAGGGGGTTGTTGTAGTCACTGTTAACACTGGCTCCATGACTGGGAGGAAGGAGGGGAGGAGGAGAGGATAGGAGACGAGGGGGTTGTTGTAGTCACTGTTAACACTGGCTCCATGACTGGGAGGAAGGAGGGGAGGAGGAGAGGATAGGAGACGAGGGGGTTGTTGTAGTCACTGTTAACACTGGCTCCATGACTGGGAGGAAGGAGGGGTGGAGGAGAGGGGAGGAGACGAGGGGGTTGTTGTAGTCACTGTTAACACTGGCTCCATGACTGGGAGGAAGGAGGGGTGGAGGAGAGGATAGGAGACGAGGGGGTTGTTGTAGTCACTGTTAACACTGGCTCCATGACTGGGAGGAAGGAGGGGTGGAGGAGAGGATAGGAGACGAGGGGGTTGTTGTAGTCACTGTTAACACTGGCTCCATGACTGGGAGGAAGGAGGGGAGGAGGAGAGAATAGGAGACGAGGGGGTTGTTGTAGTCACTGTTAACACTGGCTCCATGACTGGGAGGAAGGAGGGGTGGAGGAGAGGATAGGAGACGAGGGGGTTGTTGTAGTCACTGTTAACACTGGCTCCATGACTGGGAGGAAGGAGGGGAGGAGGAGAGGGGAGGAGACGAGGGGGTTGTTGTAGTCACTGTTAACACTGGCTCCATGACTGGGAGGAAGGAGGGGTGGAGGAGAGGATAGGAGACGAGGGGGTTGTTGTAGTCACTGTTAACACTGGCTCCATGACTGGGAGGAAGGAGGGGTGGAGGAGAGGATAGGAGACGAGGGGGTTGTTGTAGTCACTGTTAACACTGGCTCCATGACTGGGAGGAAGGAGGGGAGGAGGAGAGGATAGGAGACGAGGGGGTTGTTGTAGTCACTGTTAACACTGGCTCCATGACTGGGAGGAAGGAGGGGTGGAGGAGAGGATAGGAGACGAGGGGGTTGTTGTAGTCACTGTTAACACTGGCTCCATGACTGGGAGGAAGGAGGGGTGGAGGAGAGGATAGGAGACGAGGGGGTTGTTGTAGTCACTGTTAACACTGGCTCCATGACTGGGAGGAAGGAGGGGAGGAGGAGAGGATAGGAGACGAGGGGGTTGTTGTAGTCACTGTTAACACTGGCTCCATGACTGGGAGGAAGGAGGGGTGGAGGAGAGGATAGGAGACGAGGGGGTTGTTGTAGTCACTGTTAACACTGGCTCCATGACTGGGAGGAAGGAGGGGAGGAGGAGAGGGGAGGAGACGAGGGGGTTGTTGTAGTCACTGTTAACACTGGCTCCATGACTGGGAGGAAGGAGGGGTGGAGGAGAGGATAGGAGACGAGGGGGTTGTTGTAGTCACTGTTAACACTGGCTCCATGACTGGGAGGAAGGAGGGGTGGAGGAGAGGATAGGAGACGAGGGGGTTGTTGTAGTCACTGTTAACACTGGCTCCATGACTGGGAGGAAGGAGGGGAGGAGGAGAGGATAGGAGACGAGGGGGTTGTTGTAGTCACTGTTAACACTGGCTCCATGACTGGGAGGAAGGAGGGGTGGAGGAGAGGGGAGGAGACGAGGGGGTTGTTGTAGTCACTGTTAACACTGGCTCCATGACTGGGAGGAAGGAGGGGTGGAGGAGAGGATAGGAGACGAGGGGGTTGTTGTGGTCACTGTTAACACTGGCTCCATGACTGGGAGGAAGGAGGGGAGGAGGAGAGGGGAGGAGACGAGGGGGTTGTTGTAGTCACTGTTAACACTGGCTCCATGACTGGGAGGAAGGAGGGGAGGAGGAGAGGGGAGGAGACGAGGGGGTTGTTGTGGTCACTGTTAACACTGGCTCCATGACTGGGAGGAAGGAGGGGAGGAGGAGAGGGGAGGAGACGAGGGGGTTGTTGTGGTCACTGTTGACACTGGCTCCATGATTGGAGGAGGGAAGGGGGAGAGGGGAGGAGATGAGGGGGTTGTTGTGGTCACTGTTGACACTGTTGACACTGACTGGGAGGAGGGAAGGGGGAGAGGGGAGGAGACGAGGGGGTTGTTGTGGTCACTGTTGACACTGGCTCCATGACTGGGAGGAGGGAAGGGGGAGAGGGGAGGAGACGAGGGGGTTGTTGTGGTCACTGTTAACACTGGCTCCATGACTGGGAGGAGGGAAGGGGGAGAGGGGAGGAGACGAGGGGGTTGTTGTGGTCACTGTTGACACTGGCTCCATGACTGGGAGGGGGGAAGCGGGAGAGGGGAGGGGGTTGTTGTGGTCACTGTTAACACTGTCTCCATGACTGGGAGTCACACACAGTAATTACCGATACCAGAGGGACACATGACCTCTGTCCTATATGTGCTGTTCTGTCCTGTACCCACCCTCAGGTGTTTGGACAGAGAGAGAGAGGGAGGGAGTGAGAGAGAGAGAGAGAGAGAGAGAGAGAGAGAGAGAGAGAGAGAGAGAGAGAGAGAGAAAGAGCGAGTGAATGGAAGATGGAAGGAGGGAAGGAGGGATGGGGAGAGGGATGGCAGAGAGAGACAGGAGGAGAGCTGGAGAGAGAGAGAGAGAGAGAGACATGAAGAGAAAGAGGAAGAAAGAGAGGGAGCGGGAGACATATTATGGACAGAGTGTAAGCCAGATGGATAAAGAGATAATACCTTACAGCAGGTCCCGGGCCTTTGAGGGGCCCAACCAATGATTAAGGGACATTACTAGGTCTGCTTCTGAATGTTCATTAGGTCTGCTTCTGAACGTTCATTAGGTCTGCTTAGAGTGTTCATTAGGTCTGTTTCAGAACGTTCGTTAGGTCTGCTTCTGAACGTTCATTAGGTCTGCTTAGAGTGTTCATTAGGTCTGTTTCAGAATGTTCATTAGGTCTGCTTTAAAACGCTCATTAGGTCTGCTTCAGAGTGTTCATTAGGTCAACTTCAAAACGCTCATTAGGTCTGCTTCAGATCGCTCATACCAGCTTATTAAAAATGATTTACAGGGGGTTGGCGATGGTGTGTTTGAAGAGAAAAGCCTAGCTTGGAGATATACAGTCAGGTACCTCCAATGTGACATGAACCTTAGACCTTAGTCACACCCCACCATCTTCTCTATCAGGAGAGTCTATGAGAATGGACAGCTGCCTAAGGGACACTAACCATCCCCATGCCTGTTGGGCACTATAACATCCCCCAATGCTCTGATGAGACCCTCTGTGATGAAAGCACAAGGTCATCTGGCATCAGCTCTCAATACCGATTGGCTTCCCTTTCATCACTGCCCTCTGATTGGCTGTCTCATGGTGAAAACAGTTGTGGGGCCCTATAAAATCCACGTTGCGGAGAACGCAGACGGACTCACTGAATCCAAAACATTAAAACGGAATTCAACAATATTAAAAAATTGATTGAACTTAGTAGAACATTTCTTAATTTGCCCAAGATGATCATAATACATGAACAAAATGCATCAGTGATTCATATTTTCATTCAACTTTCTGAAGAGACAAAGTGGGAATGCCCATGTCTGTGTGCCCATCATTTGTCTACCTCTTTGTGTAGCCGTTAGCGATTATGCTAATGAACCATCTTCTAGTAGATGGATAGGCTTTACAAAAAACCTTCTCATTTAAATGTCAACTACAAAGTAGCCTATGCCTACCTGGCAGAATGATATCATTATTATTCTTAGCATCTTATTGCATTAATCCAGCGGCCATTTTGTTTATCAATCTCTGCAATCACATGTGAGCTACAGAAACACCTCCAACCAAACAAGTGTCTTGCTGGTGCACACTTGAATTAAAAGGTATCCACACCCAAATAAAGGTTCAATAAATGTTAAATAAAGGTTCAATTTAAAAAATGTTTAAAAAAAAACACCCAAAAATGTAAACATCTAGATTTTTCCCAGACCTCAAAGGTTTAAGCATTGTTGTGGGCTTGTTGTTTTAATATAAAAAAGTGTGATTTGTAGAGCGAAAACCTGGAAAAACAAAACGTAGAAACAGAATTTCGAGGGAAAAATATGGAATTAGGCCAAAAACTGATTTTATAGGCCCCTACAGTTGGGTAATTAGCATAAATGGTAATTGTTGTGAATAAATGCCATGTGAAGACAACAATTGGTTCCAGTACTAATATAATCATATTTACATATGTCCATAACACATCGATGAAATCATAGGAATTTACTAGTGCCATTTCTTTGTGTGATTTTCTCTGGTGATGAGACGACCAGAATCTGGTTGTGAAATTCCTGCCATGTGGTTCTCAAGGACCACTCCATTAGGCCGCTGTCTGTTTTGATATGTCATGAGCTTCTATGACTCAATGTAGAACAGTGTTACAACCAATAATTTATATATAGAGTAGATGACTGACAGGGGGCACTGTTTTGAAGCCACCATGCCTCCATCTTGGCACTTCCCCACCGTTGTAAAAATCTTTGGGGGGAAGGTATAGAGAGGCACTCACTCACTCACTCACTCACTCACTCACTCACTCACTCACTCACTCACTCACTCACTCACTCACCCACTCACTCACTCACTCACTCACTCACTCACTTATCCACCCACTCCCTCACTCACTCACTCACTCACTCACTCACTCACTCACTCACTCACTCACTCACTCACTCACTCACACACTCACACACTCTAATAACATACCAGTAATGTTACCTCATCCCCAGCTAGTCTCTCATAGAACTGCACATGCATTCACAGTGAGTGCATTAGCCATGGTTCCTGGCTTTGATGGATCAAAACATTGGTTGGACCAGTGGCCCATCTATGAGCGGGAGAGAGGGGTTAGCACTGTGAGCCTTACCAGCTGGGCCTGTTAAGAAAAAGATAGAGTGGGAGAGGAGGGAGAGGTACACAGAAGGAGAGCGGGAGTAAGGGAGAGGGTAGAGGGTAGAGGGTAGAGGGGAGAGGGGAGAGCACTTGCAGGAAGCGTGTTCGTAAGTGTTGGCCAAAGAGATGGAATCTGGTGTGTTTTTTGGCATAATGCTCCCCTGCTGCAGGCCCCATCGCTCACTCTGAGAGGGGAGGGCAGCAGGCTGGGAGAGAGAGGGGAGGGGGGATGCTGCGAGAGAGAGGGAAAGATTGACAGGGGGAGAGAGGGGAAAGAGAGGGGAGGGCAGCAGACTGGGAGAGAGAGGGAAAGATTGACAGGGAGAGAGAGGGGAAAGAGAGGGGAGGGCAGCAGACTGGGAGAGAGAGGGAAAGATTGACAGGGAGAGAGAGGGGAAAGAGAGGGGAGGGCAGCAGATTGGGAGAGAGAGGGAAAGATTGACAGGGAGAGAGAGGGGAAAGAGAGGGGAGGGCAGCAGACTGGGAGAGAGAGGGGGGGATGCTGCGAGAGAGAGGGAAAGATTGACAGGGAGAGAGAGGGCAAAGAGAGGGGAGGGCAGCAGGCTGGGAGAGAGAGGGGTGGGGGATGCTGCGAGAGAGAGGGAAAGATTGAGAGGGAGAGATAGGGGAAAGAGAGGGGAGGGCAGCAGACTGGGAGAGAGAGGGGGGGGGAATGCTACGAGAGAGAGGGAAAGATTGACAGGGAGAGAGAGGGGAAAGAGAGGGGAGGGCAGCAGACTGGGAGAGAGAGGGGGGGAATGCTGCGAGAGAGAGGGAAAGATTGACAGGGAGAGAGAGGGGAAAGAGAGGGGAGGGCAGCAGACTGGGAGAGAGGGGGGGGATGCTGCGAGAGAGAGGGAAAGATTGACAGGGAGAGAGGGGGGGAGAGAACGCGGGATAGAGGGATTATTAGAGAAAGGCGGAAAGAGAATTTTTGAGGGATGGAGAGAGAGCCAGTTTGGAAGAGAACGAGAGAAAGTGAGGATGTGGTGGGAGAGAAAAGGTTGAGATAGAGGAGAGGGACAGTTGGAGAGAGAGAGAGAAAGAGAGGATGTGGTGGGAGAGAAAAGGTTGAGATAGAGGAGAGGGACAGTTGGAGAGAGAGAGAGAAAGAGAGGATGTGGTGGGAGAGAAAAGGTTGAGATAGAGGAGAGGGACAGTTGGAGAGAGAGAGAGAAAGAGAGGATGTGGTGGGAGAGAAAAGGTTGAGATAGAGGAGAGGGACAGTTGGAGAGAGAGAGAGAAAGAGAGGATGTGGTGGGAGAGAAAAGGTTGAGATAGAGGAGAGGGACAGTTGGAGAGAGAGAGAGAAAGAGCGTGGAACATTTTACTAGAGTGCTGTCTGGTTGTCATTCTATGTTGTTCTTTCAAACTGGTTTCATGTCTGCAGCAGAACCATGCATCCTTTTAGACATGGTTCTTGTTCCCGCAAGTTACGTGTTCTCAGTTTTCCAAGCCCATCTTGCAGCCAGGACACAGGATACCCTATTGCACAAGATGTTGAAAATAGGTATTTTGGGGTTGAAAACATGTTGAAAATATGTTTTTCAACCAATTCTGCTCATTGGGTAAGATCTGCTATAATTCTTGAAGATTTATAGAATATAGCAGTGGTGTTTACATGAAATTGACTGAAACAAGCTCTCTGATGTAGTCATGTGTCTCGTTTTAGCACATTGTCTGTTGACCCCTGACCTATTCTAGCATCTGTATGACAAGAAGAGGTTTGAGGCCCACACACTTTCTTAGAGATGCGCACAAGAACACTAGTTATATTTGGCCCACACACTCAAACACACCCCTACCCAAGGCTTCTGTCACTTCCCTCTGTACACAATGAGATGTACAAGCCCTTGCCCTTTCCTGTGGCCAAACAAACAGGCGTAACAGGGTTGGGGAGTGGAAACGCTGGGACACACTGGCCGGCAGTGAGCTCAGCCATTACGAAAGCATGACTGTGGTCTTCGACCCTGCCTCAGCCCCACCACCACCACCGCTGCAGCGCTTCCACTTCCTCCCTGGGTCAGAGGTCAAGATCTGGAGCCCACTGCACATGGGAAATGGTGTGTGTGTGTGTGTGTGTGTGTGTGTGTGTGTGTGTGTGTGTGTGTGTGTGTGTGTGTGTGTGTGTGTGTGTGTGTGTGTGTGTGTTTCTACTGCATGGTTTTAATTTGTACTTTGTAGCCCTTTGTCTGTTTATGTGAATCAGTGTGCGTATGACCTAGTTAGTGCACTTTGATCATGTGCACATGCTCCCAGGCTACAACTGTGCCATTGTGTGAGTGACACCAAGGAGAAGTATATATTAGCAAGATAAATGCAGCAGCCTCGGACGGTCCCACCAAACGCCTCTGAGAGTGTTGGGACTTGCATACCATACTTCCCTGGTCATGGTATATCTACTGTAATCTACGTTCAGGTGGATTCATATCTTCGTTGGATGACAGGGCTTTCTTATCTGGCTTTAGATGTGTTTTCTCTCTCTCCTTATCTCTCTGTCCGTCTGAGTGAGGGAGCATTTCCCCCGGCCCATCTTCCCCGGTGGCCTCGCCAGCCCCACCACTCCCTTCCCTCTTTCCTGGAGGGAAATACAACAACAAAAACCAGACGGCAGAAAGCAAAACTTAGCGGATAGCTTCAGAATGCTATGTTTATGTTTGACTATGTGTTTGGTTTAATATTGTTTCTCGTTGGAAAAATGGTATGTTGTTATGTTTCAGGTGACCACAGCTTGCATCCCAGCTCTCCCGTCTGATCTGGTAAGTTGACCACTCGCTCTCTCTCTCTGTCTCTCTCTCTCTCTCTCTCTCTCTCTCTCTCTCTCTCTCTCTCTGTCTCTCTTGCGCTCTCTCTCTCTCTCTCTCTTGCTCTCTCTCTCTCGCTCTGTCTCTCTTGCTCTCTCTCTCTCTCTCTCTGTCTCTCTTGCTCTCTCTCTCTCTCTCTCTGTCGCTCTCTGTCTCTCTTGCTCTCTCTCTCGCTGTCTCTCTCTGTCTCTCTTGCTCTCTCTCTCTCTCTCTGTCTCTCTTGCTCTCTCTCACTCTTTCATAGTCCACTTCATTCCTTCAATTTATGTTTGAAATAAATCAGCTGTGACCATCCCTAAATCTGCAGTGCTGTTGGAAAATGGCAGAAGCTTCTCTTTTCCTTGGCTTGAAGAGTGGGCTTGGTTTGTTCTTGTATGAGGAGAGGGTTTTCTAGAAGTAGATTGTAACAGGAAGTAGTATAGGTTGGGCCGTCAGGAAAGAAGCCTGTTTGTCTCTCATTACTGTAAGTCTCTCCTTGTTGCATTACCGTATGTCTCTCCTTGTTGCATTACTGTATGTCTCTCCTTGTTACATTACCGTATGTCTCTCCTTGTTGCATTACCGTATGTCTGTCCTTGTTGCATTACCGTATGTCTCTCCTTGTTGCATTACCGTATGTCTGTCTGTCCTCGCAGGGCAAAGGAACTGCTCCATCCCGACACATCCAACACCTGGTAAGAGTGTTCTTTCTTCCTCTCCACAAATTAATGCTGATGCTGTTTCTCTTATCGGTGTCAGAAATGGTGGTAATTTAATTTCTCTCTGTCTTCAGGGCTCCACAAGGTCTTTGACTTACAACAAACAGAGGAACACCCTCTCCAGGTAACTCAGCTCTCTATCATACCCTATTTCAATTCATAATTTCCTCGTACAGGAGGATGAGGAAGAGGGGGAGGAGGAGGAGGAGGATTTAATGGAGCATTATGATGAGGAGGGGGAAGAGGTGGAGGAGGGGAAAGAGGAGGAGGAGGGGGAGGGAGGAGCAGGGGGAGGGGGAGGATGATGGTGAGGAAAATCTACTGGAGCATTGTGATGAGGAGGGGGAAGAGGAGGAGGAGGGGGAGGGAGGAGCAGGGGGAGGATAAGGAGGAGGATGTACTCTAGCATTATGATGAGGAGGGGGATGAGGAGGAGGAAGGAGAGGAGGAGGAGGGAGATGATTATGTACTGTAGCATTATGATGAGGAGCAGGATGAGGAGGAGGAGGAAGAGGAGGGAGATGATTATGTACTGTAGCATTATGATGAGGAGGAAGAGGATGTACTGTAGCATTATGATGAGGAGGAAGAGGAGGGAGATGATGATGTACTGTAGCATTATGATGAGGAGGGGGATGAGGAGGAGGGAGATGATTATGTACTGTAGCATTATGATGAGGAGGGGGATGAGGAGGAGGGAGATGATTATGTACTGTAGCATTATGATGAGGAGGGGGATGAGGAGGAAGAGGAGGGAGATGATTATGTACTGTAGCATTATGATGAGGAGGAAGAGGATGTACTGTAGCATTATGATGAGGAGGAAGAGGAGGGAGATGATGATGTACTGTAGCATTATGATGAGGAGGGGGATGATTATGTACTGTAGCAGTATGATGAGGAGGAAGAGGATGTACTGTAGCATTATGATGAGGAGGGGGATGAGGAGGAGGGAGATGATTATATACTGTAGCATTATGATGAGGAGGAAGAGGATGTACTGTAGCATTATGATGAGGAGGGGGATGAGGAGGAGGGAGATGATTATGTACTGTAGCATTATGATGAGGAGGAAGAGGATGTACTGTAGCATTATGATGAGGAGGGGGATGAGGAGGAGGGAGATGATTATGTACTGTAGCATTATGATGAGGAGGAAGAGGATGTACTGTAGCATTATGATGAGGAGGGGGATGAGGAGGAGGGAGATGATTATGTGCTCTAGCATTATGATGAGGAGGAAGAGGATGTACTACTACTCCTTTTTATTCTCTTCATTTGTCTTCTCCCCGCTCTTGCTCTCTCTCTCGCGCTCTGTTTCTATGTTCTCACTCCTCCTTTTATCCCTCTCATTCTCCACATCCTCTCATTCTCCACCTCCTGTCATTCTCCACCTCATCTCATTCTCCACATCCTGTCATTCTCCACCTCATCTCATTCTCCACCTCATCTCATTCTCCACCTCATCTCATTCTCCACCTCCTGTCATTCTCCACCTCATCTCATTCTCCACATCCTCTCATTCTCCACCTCATCTCATTCTCCACCTCATCTCATTCTCCACCTCATCTCATTCTCCACCTCCTGTCATTCTCCACCTCATCTCATTCTCCACATCCTCTCATTCTCCACCTCCTGTCATTCTCCACCTCATCTCATTCTCCACCTCATCTCATTCTCCACCTCCTGTCATTCTTCACCTCATCTCATGCTCCACCTCATCTCATTCTCCACCTCATCTCATTCTCCACCTCCTGCCATTCTCCACCTCATCTCATTCTCCACCTCATCTCATTATCCACCTCATCTCATTCTCCAACTGCACTACCTCCAGGTCTTTCTGTGGTGCATTACATATTTTTCAGAGTTTCTCTCTTGACCCCATTCTTCAAATCAGTCGCGACCCCTAGTTTGGTGAAAGCTGGGTTAATTAATATAAGGGAGACTGAAAATGTATGTTTTCAGGGTTGTTTTAGAGCTCAAAACAGTAACAGAACATACATCTATAGACCACAGCATAAATCCCAGCAATCTCCCTGATTAGGAGTATCAGTGTGGACCGTGTGATGGAGAGAGTCATGGAGCGTCATTATGACTTTGACCTGACCTACATCACCGAGGGGATCATCTCTGTGTTCTTCCCCCCTCTGCTGGACGAGCAGCGCTACCGTCTCAACCTCAAGGAGGTGACCGCCATGCTCAGGTCCAAGCACCAGGACAAGTTCCTGGTGAGTACAGTACTTTCTGCCGCTGATGTAGACATGGGCTTCCAATATCCACAATACCAACCTAGCACTTAATATGAAGGAATGCATTCTAAGTGGTATGCTAAGTGGTATTCTAAGTGGTATGCTATAGCCATACACTCAGCTTTCATATGGGGGGGGGGGGGGGGGGGGGGGGGGGGGGGGGTCCGGCGGGGGGCTGGGACCCCCTTTTCGAAAGTTTGAGAATCTTTCAAACAATTGAAACAACTTTTTCCTGCAATCTAAAGCCATAATCATAATGTTTAATTCTATGCCAAAGAAACATCAAGCTTAGCATCTCTCTTGAGCTGTCTGTATCCTCTTGGTTATTTTTTTAAATAAACTAAATATGCTTCTCTGCATCCCTGCTAAAATCTGGATAAAAGGTTGAAAGAAATGTTTGTCTTATTCAGTACATTTAGTAATTGCTTGCTTTTCTAAAGTCTACCAACCTTGCCAGCAGACAAGCTAGCTACTCTAACTTGATTGATAGCCTGAAATGGATTCTTGGTAGCTAATTGGGAGATGAGGTTGGGAGATTCGGATCCTAGCTGGGTTAGCTAATGACAACTTAATAAAATGGCTAGGTGGCTAGTAGTATTACAGAGAAACAACAACAACAAAATAAATTATTATTTTTTAATTAAAAGACAAATCTGAGGGGGCACATGCTCCTGTGCCCCCTATGGGCATGATGCCTCTGCTTGCTGGGCTGGTTGAACACACATCATTCATTTGAATATCCATTTTCCTTTCAGCTCTTCAACCTCTCTGAACGACACCATGACATCACCCGCATGAATCCAAAGGTATCATTTTTTATTTTCTGTATCAATACTGTATCAGTTTCTAAGGCTAAGTATATTAATGTACTTTTCCTCACTATTTTCCCATGTGGTCCAGGTCCTTGACTTCGGCTGGCCTGACTTCCATGCCCCTCCCCTGGACAAGATCTGTGCCATGTGTAAGGCCATGGAGACGTGGCTGACCTCCGACCCCCAGCATGTGGTGGTCCTGCACTGCAAGGTCAGGGTTCAGGCTTGCTTCTGACTAGGTTTTAAAGGGTAGTTTTGTTGTTTGTAAGGGCTTTTAGGGGCTGCTGGCTTCACATAGATGACTCACGTATTTCACTCACAGAGGCTCTTTGATCAGTGCAATAAGTCATCTTTGTATCTTTTCACTGTGAAATGTTGAAATTGCTATGAGATCTTGTAGGGGTAGTGACATTCGTGTCTTTAAAACAATAATAATCCGTTCCTCAAGCCCGGGGCTAAAAACCGTTGGGACTTCATGTTCTTTTGGCACTGATCTTTCTCCTTCAGGGCAACAAGGGCAAAACAGGAGTGATTATTGCAGCCTACATGCACTACAGCAAGATCTCTGCAGGGTGAGTGTCCTGTCCCGCATCCAAAGCCACAGTTTCCACACTGAGCATGGTTTAGGGCTGTAGTAGTGGAAACTGGCTTGTTCTTTGGCTCAAGCCAGCTGCATTCATGTACTTCTGGCTCTTAGAGAGCCTGGTCTTGTCCATTATGGGAAAGTTATGTAAATGTTGTATAATTCTCTACGTGAAGTGTGTATTCTTGTTGTGCGGTGTGTCGCTTTAATTCTGTGTTTTTTTGTGTTTGAGCAGGGCAGACCAGGCCCTCAGCACCCTGGCCATGAGGAAGTTCTGCGAGGATAAGGTATCTTCCTCCCTCCAACCGTCCCAAAACAGGTAAGCACCGTCTTGTTGTCCATGTTGTCTATATCACTAACCAACAAGTGCTGTAAATGTCTGTATGTCTCTCTCGCTCTTCCCTCTTCCTTCCCATCCCTTTCTCTCCGGTAGACACTGAGTATACAAAACATTAAGAACACGTGCTCTTTCCATGACATAGACGGACCAGGTGTATCCAGCTGAAAGCTATGATCCGTTATTGATGTTAAATCCACTTCAATCAGTGTAAATGAAGGGGAGGAGACAGGTTAAGACGCGGACTGTGTATTTGTGCCATTCAGGGGGTGAATGGGCAAGACAAAACACTTAAGTGCCTTTGAACGGGGTATGGTAGTAGGTGCCAGGCATAGCGGTTTATGTCAACAACTGCAACGCAGCTGGATTTTTCATGCTCAACAGTTTCCTGTGGGTATCAAGAATGGTCC